>NC_039263.1:21490367-21550928 GCF_003368295.1 Carassius auratus | reverse complement strand
AATATATATATATATATATATATATAATATTATTTTTTGCCAGAATTACAGCATATCAGAATTACCAAAGGTTACATGTGCTAAAAGCTACAATCACAAATATTGAATTACTTTCTTTTTTCACTACATAATAATAAATTTGAGACTGTATGGGGGAAGCATGGGGGGGTGACCAGATGGCACTTTCTTAACCAATCAGACGCTGTTGTGAGGAAGGTTCTGTTATCTGAGCTGAGCAGAGGAAATAACGCTTCACTAATAAATGCAGAAGGAAGTACAATCACCATTAGAGATGATTTTGAATCAGTAATTCACTTAGGTTGATGTTACTTTAGTTAATCAGACACACTTTATTAGAAGCTGTAGTAGCAAAAAAAATATATGTAGTTTAATTTGTAGATAATAATTCTCCCCAATTTCTTGATCTATCACTCTTGTGGAAAGGCTTAAATTTCATTGGAAAATGCATTTAACACGTTCTATCACATTGTGCCTGCAGGTGAATAAGACTATTGTGTAATATCTTGTATAATAAACAATGCACTTTAAATAATTTTGAATGTGTGGAAAAATGTGACACTTACAAGCAATGAAGTAAAAATTGTGTAAACTTGTGTGAAGTTTCAGTGCATCCCGTAATAGTTGTTAGCAGACAACTTTGAATTGGGTAGTGTACTGTTGCATACTGTAGTTGCAATAATAAAATGCAATAAAATATATTGCAGAAAAAGAGAAGCTATGACTCAGGATCTATAACTGTGTATTTTTTCTCTTCAATACTAATGCAAAATAAATAATGTTATTGAGCTATTTTACTCTTATTGCTGTTTTCTTTCTTGCTGACTGTTTACTACAGAGATAACAACCACTTACATGTCTCCATGTTTTGGCTATCCGTATTAACAGTCTGATATTAAGTAGTAATATTGAGTAACCATGAAGAAAGGTCTTCATTTCATAACTCCAAATATGTTATTATGTAATGATTGTTTTCATGCTTATATATTATAGTTAACGGTGCAGTTATACTGTGGTTTGCTTAGATTGGCCTGTAATTAGTTTTAAAAAACGTCTTTCTTCATTCCTGTAGATGTTTTGGTGAGTTAATTATAACTATAAATTATATCTTTTTTCAGGTGAGATCAGGTTTGTCCCTAGTAACAGATTATGATTTCTTCTGTGCTTCTGCTGAAAGCACAAAAGTGCAACTTTCATTGTAAGATCTAAATGTTATTGGTTAATTTTATAAGAGATAGCCCTCTCACTCATCATGAACTCACAGGCTAATCAGGCTGATTTAGAGATAACTGAAGCCTACATTTAGAAATGCAGATTATAAGTAACCTTATAGTTTGTAGGCCTTTGTGAGAAGACTATACTCTGTCATGATTTTAGTATAAAAGTCAACTTGCATAAAAATTGAGAACATGCATATAGTGTTTTATGTTTTTGTGAGTAAAAATTATGACAGTAATGAAACATTCTGCTTATTAAGGTTTTCTCTGCAACCAAAGATGAAGCCTGCTGACTCAGTAGTTTTCATGACATGTACAAAAATAAGCTGCTTCACAAACAAGTTTAATTCAAACTGTCGTTTATTTTTATTCATTTTTGACTCGTACAAATTATCTAAAGCAAAATCTTCAGACAAATATAATTATTTCCTTTGTCTTCTACAAACAAGTTTAAGAGCATATTTAAATATCGTCGTTTTTTGTAAATCACATTCTTCTAAAGTTAAACCTTTAGAGATTTTTATGTCATAGGCTATTAATATTTCTGAAGTGAAACATTTAGAGAAGAAGACAATTCTGGAAAGTTGAAAACACATTTCCGACAATAAAGTATGTTAAATTGTACAGCAATTCAATTTTAATGTGTGTTTTTGACATCTGCTGAAGAGTAAACACATGACAAAATTGTTCATTTTTAATACATTTATTGTTTTATCCATTATTACATAATTTATACAATGCAAAAGTTGTAATGCAAAGTCAAACAACATTTAATTACTTTTTTTACATTTTATATCAAATATTTCTAAAGGGAAACTTTTAGAGATTTTTAAGTTCGTTTTTCTTTCTTTCTTTTGTCATATAAATATTTCTAAAGTGAAACCTTTAGAGATTTTTAAGTTAGTTTTTTTTTTCTCTCTCTCTTTTCACCCATTTTATGTCATTTTATATTTCTAAAGTGAAACCTTTAGAGAATAAGACAATTCTGGAAAGTGGAAAGCACATTGCCGACAATAAAGTACGTTATATTGTGCAGCAATTCCATTTTTTAAAAATGTCTGAGATGTTAAAGTCCATTTTTAAAAACGTTGCTTCGACGCACCGCTGCGTCCTCTGCGTGTCCAACGCATGCGATATTTGCTCTGTGGAACAGAGGCAAACCTCGCTTCTCCTTTCTCTCCAAACCTCATCCGCACAAAGAATGAGGGCCATGGTGTCGCTCTCGTGGCATACCTGAGCTCGTTCACATAAAGAATGAGGATCATCTTGGCATGGACGGGACGAGGAACGACGTAGAACCGCGAGGCCACTCGGACCTGCCTCGCGCTGCCTGGATGGTTCAGCCTCCTCAGGAGCATCCAGGGATGTGGAAACATCAGCATCCTTGCTTCGAAGGATGAGTCGAGTATTCCTCAAGGTTTACAGCATCTCAACAGACAGAGTAAAGCTCCAGATCAACGCTCGGGCAGAGTGATCTCAGGAACCCACTCGTTATAGCTGCGACTTTCTTCACAGAACAGATGTAGCTTCTCCAGAGCTGGATCCTCCCATGAGTCCTCAGCTGGGTTCTGTTAAAACAGAGAAGAACGGGTCTTAAAAAACAAAGCCTTGGGAAAAACTTGCATATATATATATATATGTTATATGAAAACATTCTCACCATTATAAGGACACAGTGAGGCGTCCTCGAGTTGACCCTTGGCACCAACAAGAGCGTTGAGACGTTTCAGGTCGTTTACTCTGACGATGCTGATGTCGTTGTCAAAGCAAAACGCTTGGATCAGAGTAAAATGGATCTGGAGAGCGATGTCGCACTCAAAGTCATCAGTGGCCAAAAGGCAGAAAGACACGTTATCAGGGTCGCTGTGAAAACAAAAGTCGGTGTTACATGAGTTATCCCCAAACAGTAACATAATGATATGGTCAAATAGACATGGATTAGCTATCGCATGGAGGAAGTTCCTCCATACTTACTCGTCATTATTTTTGCGCATTCATAGACGCCAACAGTGAGGCGCCCCTCCGCCTTGGCAGACAGCAGTGCTTCGGACAGAGATTTTCCTTTCATTCATCATCTTGGTTTGGATTGAAGTAGGAAGTAGCTGTGCTTGAAGTACAGTAGAGGCTTCGAGCGGAGCAAAAATAAGTTGTGAGTGAGTGTTCCTGACACGCGACCAGTACTTATAGTGGGAGAGTGGCACGCGTCTGCATCCCGCGTTCTGATTGGCTGTACAGAACAATAAAGAAACGGACGTATCCAAGACGCGTGCCTTTAGACATGCTGGACATCAATAGAACTGTAAGAAAGGATCAACTCTTATCCTTTCACTTTTGTCCTAATTAAATAGAGCAACTTATTCTACTCAAAGCCGTGGCGTAAATCCAACAAGCTGAGAAGTAATGCGCGCGGTTAGCATGGGTAGCTGAAAGATATAGTTTTTTTTTTTTTTTTTTTTTTTTTTTGAGATGTGACATGCTATTATATAATATAAAACGAGAACAAACATTTTACTTATTTTAGTCAATAGATATTGTTACTTTAAATGTTTTTACTGTTTTATGAATCATCATGCAAAAGGGCTGGTGGCCAAGATGGCCAGTTTCAGACAGATAAACTTATACATTTTAGCCTAAAATATTGAGACAGTGAAAACAAAATCAATCACATTATGAGTGACTTAACCAAAGGTGTAGGTCTATACATTCGATCATTGATCACTCCCTGTCTCCGCGAATGCTTATGCATTTTGACATGTTTTAATTGTTTATAGAAAAAAGTAGTCAAGCAAATAAAAGTGGTTAATTAATGACAAACAAAATATAGCTCGAGCAAGCATTTTTATTAAAACTAAATCTGGATAATGTGGTTAGGTTATCACAGAAGGGGGAATTTACCAAACTGTTGATTTTATGTGCTGAAAGTTATTACCCTATGCTGATTGTATCGCGGGCTAATTTGCATACCTAAGATGAGTGGACTTACGGCGCGTGGCATCTGGACCTGCTTCTCTTTTGCTATGGAAACACTCCCCATCTGCCTGTTGGGGGAAGATAAAGGATCAGCTGAGCAATCAGCTGTATTTAGCAACTGAGACTTCTATCAACATATAAAAAAACTTTTTTTATGATGCCCACTGCCTTTTGATAATAAACGTGATTAAATATTCTTAGCAGCATTTAGAATCAATGACCTTAACTTGTTTACGTGTAAGCCATAGACAATATAGACCTATGTTTGTTTAGTTCCTATATACCTGTAATTTTTATTTAAAATCTTCAACACATTTGAACAAACTTTTAGCTGACTTTATTCCTTTGATGACAAGTCATATAGATAAAACTGCAATGGATTTGTAACAGATGACTGTCTTAATCTGCAGCTGCCGGAGGGACTAAGTAAAAGCAATTGTTCGATAAGTCTGCTTTGCGCTCGAGCAGGTTTGTCTTGGAACACCTGTCACTCTCGCGCACTATAAGGGGGGCAGGGACCGGATGCCCGCACTGCAGATGTGAGATGTAGGCCTATAGAACAATGCGTCTATACTCCTTGCAAGTGTCTTTGCTATTTGAAACCAGTTCTTTCTTCTTTTTTTGTGCTCTATACTGTGTAAATAAAGCACACATTTAAGCTTTATAGGACGTACTGTATTTTGTAAGTGCATTTTTTTAGGCTATCATTTTTTATCTTTTGCATATATGAAACTCAACATGCATAATATTTTTTATGCATAATCATTTTTACATTCTGTAGTTTTTTCCTATAGCTGCAGCTTCACTTTAACCAAAAGTTTAACTGAATCTATGCACCATTCTAGACACAAAAAAACCTGCACACAATAGTCATATGCGCTGCTGGGCTGCGAGGGGCCAATGGGGGCATCCTAAAGTGAGGCCTCTCCATCTGCTCCTGCTCTGCAGGAAAACAATGGACCTGCATCAGTCAGAGTCAACCTGTTATCCAGAGCCTCTCATATAACCCAGAAACTCCTTTCTTTTCTTCCATAGCTTGTATTCATCTGCGATTCTGATGTTTTTCTATATTATAACAGCATTTCCCCCCCACATTATCTTTGTATAGATTTAAAACCACCTGTCAATAAAATGACCAAATCTATCAAGGCATTTAAAGCAAGTCTAAACTACGTTAAAATACGTTAAAGATTCAAATGTTTGCGAATATAAACATTGCTGAATTTTCAGAGTGGCCTATTCATTTGGAAAGTTGCATCCTATCACGGGGTCCGTGGCTGCTGCAGGCCAGATTTGGCAGCGGAGCGTCATGGCACGCGCATCTTATTTGCATTTGTAAAAGCGTTTAATAATAGAAGTTTCTGTATTCACAATAGGACCGTTTCAGTGTCCACAGATGGCCACACTTCACCTGTCTTTTGCGCTGAGGGCGGGGGATGCGACCCCCTATCCACATTTGCTCACTTTTAACATTAAATTCTCTACTAAAAACACTGAATTGCAGGCGAAAACATTTTATATTTAATATATATAGCCTATGTAATATTTATATTTCGCTTAACTAAATTCATTGCTAAATAAATGTATTCCAAGTATATTAACAAAGTTACCCTTCTCAAATGTGTTAAATAGACTCAGGAGAGATATGCCTATTACTTTTAAACTGTAATTATAACCTCTGGAGTTAAAACACACACACAGTACCAAAAAAAATAAAACACAGGAAAAAATAATTATGCTTTTGTAAATAATGTAAAAATAAATAAATTAAAATAAATTACATTAAATTAAATAAAAATCGACTAAAGTATAAAAAATAACATACTGCTCAAACAAATTATAAGATTAAACATAAATGATAAAAAGTAATTAGTTGAAGTCTGCAGCAAGTCTTAAAAAGTAACTTTACAGCCCTCATCAATCTGCCACGAGCCGGAGTGTGACAATAACATTAGCATACCAATACACCATTCAGACGAACCAATCAGAGAACGCTTCTTTCATAGCCACCACGAGCCGGAGAGTATAAAACCAGCGAGCCCACGCCGAAAGAGCACCAATCCCCTCGAATTACATCCATCTTCGGTTCTGCTAGCGACTCCTTGTGGAATTACAGCATCATCATGACTCTTGAAGAAGTTCTCATCCAGAAGCCCAGCGAGAGGGCTCAGTGCACTGGAAAAGCACTGGAAGAAGTTTTGGGTTCTGCCAAAGCAAACGACTGCCTTACCATTGGCGTTTACGAGTCTGCCAAAGTTATGAATGTGTGAGTATGCTGTCTATTGTTTTTTCCTTCATGCAGCATCTTTAATTACGCGTTTAGTAGTACAAGTTGTGCTTATAATTTGCCTTTTTCTTGTATTTCAGTGACCCAGACTGCGTGTCTTTCTGCGTCCTGGCGATGGATGAGGAGTTTGAGTGCGACATCGCTCTCCAAATCCACTTCACTCTCATCCAAGCCTTCTGTTTCGACAACGACATCAGCATCGTTAGAGTGAATGACATGCAGCGTCTTTCTGAGATTGTTGGTGACAGTGCTGAACAATTTGAGGATGCTCACTGCGTGCTTATCACGGTATGTATGCGCAAAAGAATAATGTTTACACTCATTAGCAAAATCAGAAACTATGCGTTTGCAACGTTTAGGGTGCCATGCTAAACTTGCATTTTCTTCATCACAGAACCCAGCTGAGGACTCATGGGAGGATCCAGCTCTGGAGAAGCTACATCTGTTCTGTGAAGAAAGTCGCAGCTATAACGAGTGGGTTCCTGAGATCACTCTGCCCGAGCGTTGATCTGGAGCTACTCTTCTCTGTTGAGATGCTGTAAACCTTGAGGAATACTCGACTCATCCTTCGAAGCAAGGATGCTGATGTTTCCACATCCCTGGATGCTCCTGAGGAGGCTGAACCATCCAGGCAGCGCGAGGCAGGTCCGAGTGGCCCTCGCGGTTCTACGTCGTTCCTCGTCCCGTCCATGCCAAGATGATCCTCATTCTTTATGTGAACGAGGTCAGGTATGCCACGAGAGCGACACCATGGCCCTCATTCTTTGTGCGGATGAGGTTTGGAGAGAAAGGAGAAGCGAGGTTTGCCTCTGTTCCACAGAGCAAATATCGCATGCGTTGGACACGCAGAGGACGCAGCGGTGCGTCGAAGCAACGTTTTTAAAAAATGGACTTTAACATCTCAGACATTTTTAAAAATGGAATTGCTGCACGATATAACGTACTTTATTGTCGGCAATGTGCTTTCCACTTTCCAGAATTGTCTTATTCTCTAAAGGTTTCACTTTAGAAATATAAAAATGACATAAAAATGGGTGAAAAAAGAGAGAGAGAAAAAAAAAACTAACTTAAAAATCTCTAAAGGTTTCACTTTAGAAATATTTGATATAAAATGTAAAAAAAAGTAATTAAATGTTGTTTGACTTTGCATTACAACTTTTGCATTGTATAAATTATGTTATAATGCATAAAAACAATAAATGTATTAAATGAACAATTTTGTCATGTGTTTACTCTTCAGCAGATGTCAAAAACACATTACATTCTTAACACATTCACACACTGGTAGCCTATGTCATGGATATATTTAGGCTGTATTTTGAGAATGAAAATGAGGCTGGGGGATTTATGTTAGGTAAGTTGTGTTGTTTTAGAACTTGTAGCATACTTGTTTATCTGACACATTGCAAAATGCATACATTTCCAAAAATAAAAAACTCAAAAAACGTGTATATATATCTTGAACTCGCTACGCGCCTGTCCTTCAGCCTAATTTTTATTCTCTAAACATAAAATGATGTCTATAGTGAATAATGGCCTTTCCTAAAGTTTTCATTCTGAAGTAACTCTGGATTGGGGGCAGCATATAGTGTCAGCTGCCATCTGCAGCCGCTGGTGATCTACATGTGTATAGCCACAGCACAATAGTAGTGTGCTGTCCCGTTAAATTGGGGGCCCCAGCACAAGGAACTCATTGTTACCTCGGCAGATGTCTGAGCCATGACGCTACTCCATCTGCCAAGCAGCGCAGATGGGAGGTGAAGGCAGTGTCACGGGGTGAGTGGTGGGCTGGCATTCGTATGGCTCCCTGTCAGTTGCTGTATTGTTTACAAAGCACCCATGGCTTCTGCACGGATTGCTGCAGCTCTCAGCACTGAGAGAGGGGCTTCAGTGAAAGCACAGAGAGTCTGTAAACTGAACACGTAGGCCTAGGACTACTTAGTGAAGATTTGTACACAAAAATGGAAAGAAGAAGTAAAAGCAGACAAATGTTATAAAATTTTATTTGCAAAAAAAATAAAAAAAGCTGGCTGACTGAAACATAAACATTATAAGTTAAGCCACTGACAATTAAGTTAAAATTTATGCAAGTAGTTACTGAAAGGAAACTTTTTTAAAAGTACTGTTTAATTTAATAAGAATTAACATAGTTTCTCATTGATTTGGTCTATTCATAGTAAAATGCCACAACTCCAACAGTATTAGGCTGATTACATGGTTTATTTGCCCAGATATGAAAACTTTCTTCACGTATTAACCCTCTTCCTGTCCAAAATATGTACCTTCTCTATTCTGTGAAACACAATAAGAAGATATTTTGAAATGCCATATTGAACATATACAATTAAAGTCAATGGGCTCCGGTATTGTTTTGGACCCTATTGACTTTCATTGTAGTATGGATAAAAAGACTGAATAAAAGGGATGAACTTAGCCTTTAAGAGAGCACACACAATTTCGAGGAGTGCCGTAGGTTCCTATAGGCACGGAGACTGTCTCTTTTAGGATCTTTGACGACTCCACTGATTATAGGCACAGACTCAGCTCCATTGTTTCTTTTAACTCTGTGCAGTAGTATGCGGTAAACCCCTGTAAAAGGACTGCGGATGCGCTTTCCTTGGTTATTGAGAATATGTTCCTGAGTGACTCCCAGTTTTTCCAGGATTCCTTTTACCTCTTTCAGGTCTCTGTCTAACTCCGCTGGGCTGGCCTCTATTAGATGGACGGGGTTGAGCTGGTATAAGGGAGGAATAGGCCGGAAGAGTTCCACCGGCAGCAGCCACTCGCAGCCCAGCATCTGGTCCAGTGCACATCGCTCCAAAGGCTCTGGCTTCAAGATGCCCCTGATCAGCCTCTGACATGGAGCTGATACCCAGGTTGGCAGGACGTAGGCACCCTCCAGCACACTTTGGCGCAACTTAGCCACAGTCTCAGCGCGGAAAGGCAATGTGCCAGTCACCATGAAAAAAAGTAGGATGCCCATTGCCCACACATCCACAGGTGGCCCGATGTAAGACTCATCTTTGAAGAGTTCTGGAGCTGCATAAGGAGGAGAACCACAAAAGGTGTCTAGGGTTTGGTTGCGATTGTTGACCCTCTTGCTGAAGCCAAAATCAGCCACTTTTATGCAGGAATTGGTTGTATAAAGAACATTTTCTGCCTTCAGATCTCGATGGATGATGTTGTTCTCATGCTGAAATGAACACAGATATATAAATAAAAGAAAATGTCATCAATTCAACAGTCATCTAGTTAAACAGATTAAAATTATTTGAGTCAATGACATCCACCATAAATATGGGATTTTTTTTTTTTTACAAATCTAATTCTAAAACATGTCATTTGTTTTTTTTGTATGGTTTCAAAAAGCTTTTATACCATATAGGAATAGTATAAACCGTGTATAAATAGTAATAATTTATTTGCAATTTTTTTTTTAAATTAAAAATAAGCTCTTTAGTGAGACATAAATTGATTGTGTAAATACGGGTAAACTAATGTTTTTAAAAATTTACTTTTTTCTTTTTTAGGTTTTAAATATAAATTTAATGCAGAAATTTGCTCTTAATAGAAGAGGTCTATTCAACCAAGCATTGCATTTAATGAATAATACATAATGAATAGATCTATTTAATTTATTAATTTAATGAGCATCATGTCATTGACCCATTTCACAATTTTACTATACTTACTATGACTTACTATTAATGTGTTTTTTAGACTTATACAAAAAAAAAAGTGAAGTATTTTGATATAGAAGGTCTAACCATGTATTTGACTGCTGACAGGATTTGGGCGAATACAATCTTGCTCTCTTGGTCAGAAAGTTTTCCTCCTGTGCTGATTCTGGTGTGGAGGTCTCCTCCTCCAGCGAACTCTAGAACCAGGTACAACCGACTTGGCGTCTCTAACACCTCATAGAGTTGCAGTAAGTTTGGATGATACAAGCTCTCCATGTTGGAGATCTCTCGGGACAGCATCCGCTGAGTCTGCAGATCGAGCCTCATCTTATCCATGATCTTAATGGCCACCTTGTCTGCAGGACATGCATGTGGAATAAAATCAGGATGAGGTCATTACACATTAATCCTGTTACTCTCTTAAATCTGACCTAGACTCAATAAATCAAGTGTTTATTCAAAACCAGTTAGATTATGATAAATTTCTTTTACCTTTGGTGAGTGCATGGATGGCCAGTTTGACCTTCGAAAAGTTGCCACAGCCGATCTGACCACGGACTTTATAGAATCCCACCCTTCTGCCCACCGTCAGTTCTTTTATGGTATCTTCGTCATTGCACATTTCCAGCGTTAACTTTTCCAGTGGTGTCGGGTGCTTGGAAGGGTCTCCATCCTCTTCCGTCTCTGACCCACATTCCGAGCTGTCCGTCACAGTGTAAATGTTGTGCCGATGCACCTGTGGCAACACCTGACTTGCCTTTGCAGGCATTTTTCAACTGCTCAAGGCTGAACAACAAAGATAAATAATATTTACAATATTGCATATGTACATAAATTAATTTAAAGCATATCCATTGCATGACAACAGTGAAAATATCTGATATTCTTGTTCTTGATTGAGAAACAACTCCATAATAAGGAATTATTCTGTCATCAACATCAGTTTTAATGGAAGGCTATGGCTACTGGCATTTGTGTTTAACAGTAGAAGAAAACTCATTCAAGGTTGGAACAACTTGACATATTTGGGTCATCTAACCATTTCAAATCTTATTAAGCAACAACCCGTATGGACACTAATCCCATAAATAAACAGTTTTTATTTACAATTATTAATCATTGAAACTGTCTGTTTATTGTAAAAGTTAACAAGCATGTTGACTGAACTTTGATGCGAAATATATACATAACATTATCATATGTAAATTAAATGATCTTACCGCTGTGCTCTTGTAGTAGGCCAATGCATGGCTGCTTTTCTTTTTTATAAGATTAGAAGTCAACGAATATGTCCACACGTTCATATCTTTTAAGTTTTATGTTCCAAAGAATGAACGATAATATTTAGCTTCTTTTATAAATAAAAAAGTTAGGTTCTTGTTAAGGTCACATATGCCTGGCATTCAATTTATCTGTCCTGTTCTGTAACTGCATGAATAAAAAGCCTTGATGTGGTTTCTCCTGGATAGTCTTCCTGTCTCCAGGGAAGTCTTCAGCTCTCTCCGTCCAGGACTCTGTCAGAGTTAAAGAGAACATGCTAGTATCATGTTTCCTAATCTGCCAGCTTTATTTAGTTACCTTAATCCTCTCCGCTGTCCTAGACGATGCCTGTGAAGAACAAAAGCCAAGAGCCGAAAGCAAAGGAGGGTGAATGACCAGCAAACATGTGCACCACTGATTCTTTTGAAACACTCGTGGGAGATATTGTCATGTTTGATCTGGTGGGATACAGTCATACAGGAGGTCAGAAGAAAACCTTTTAGACATGATCGTCAGTGATCTTAATGAGGCTGATCTCTGACTACAACGTAGGATCAGACGTTATGTAACCGCTTTACTAATGAGATTACTGCAGGACCTCCATGACACATAAAGGGGTTTGGCTGATATGATTATTACTCGTCCGTCAACCTCTCAATGTGAATGATGAGGCCTTACATTCTCCATGTGCCAGATGCTGTTTTATCAGTTCATAATATCTGCTTTTATATTTGTTAAAATACATCCTAATGTTCAGGGTTGTTATCATTAACTAAAACTATTAAACATGTTTTTGTTAATTGAAATAAATCTGATATTTTTTTTTTTATCTAACAAGTATTATAACCTAAAATAAATATAACCTAAATAACCTAAAACTGAACTGAAAAGCTGAAAAAAAAATACATAATAACAAAAAATAACAAAAGCACACAGAATTACCCAAATGAAAAGGAAAACAAAAATTGTAAATATTGATAAGGACTATAATAAACTAAATCATATTACTAAAATAACACCGATAATGTTGCATGCAATAATGTCTGCATGGAATAAATTATTTTGAATACATTGTTGTAACTATTAAGCTGCTGAATGATTTAAACTGTACTTTAACATTAATTAATTTCATTGGTCCAATTTCTCTGAATGAAACAGCATTTTCTAAGTATTTGATGTCATGAGAGTGTATTGTGAGTATGTGCATGTGTGTGTTATTGAAGAAGGCACCGAATTACCAGCCGTCTCTACTGATGAGATTACAAGCTTTATCTGGAAAATGTGATTGTGTTTACAGGTGTCCAATGCAAAAGCACACGAGCCGTAATCTCCTAGAAGTCCATGTCACCTGCCATATCCTTCCTCTCTGAATGACCTCTCATATAGCACAGTCTTCAGATGTTCATTTATTATAGTGTAAAGGCAATAAACACTTACACTGGAATTAAGAACACAACAGAACTTGACTGAAAAATATTTAGAACATATTCTGAGGGAAATGTGTTTTCAAATAAATCCATGTGTCAAACAGTTGGACGAAGGCCCTCACGTATCAACGGTCAGATCAAAATAGGTCTCAGATTTTCCTCCTCTTCAGACGAGAGTCCATCAATCCGTGAAGGCTCTGCTGTTCCAGCTCTCTCACCCTCTGACGCAGAACCTCAATCTCTTTGTTTTTCTCCTCCTGAATGAACTGGAGCTTCTGGAGACAAACAGAATGATTCAATACAGAGAGAGAAATAAAGGTGTGATCAGAAACCCTGCTTTCCTTGATGTCACGAGGTGTTTTGAATCGAATGCTGCTGTATGACTCACTCTTTTAAATATATTCTGTGGATGAGGAGCAGATGCTTGTGTCTGTGGCTGACTCTTTATGGACATGCTCTGGGCCCTTGCAAGCTTAGCACCAAACTGCAAAGAAAAAAAAAAAGAACAACAGTATTAAGACAAATTATGTTTTGACCTAACATTTAGTGCATTGAAAGTTATTACATTTTAATTTATTTACAAAACAACTAGATTAACCAATTCAGTTCTACCTCCATTTGAAGTTTAATGATTTGGCTTTGGTTTTCTTTCTCCTTCTCTCTCATCTGCCTTCTCATCTCCTCCAAAGCACATTCATATCTTTCATGAGCCACTTTCAGTTCTGTATCTTTAGCATCCACTTTGAAAAAAAAAATTGAAATGTTTTCTTTTTAAATGTGTAATACTGCAAAATGTTAAACAGCATCTGATGGCTGTCTCGTCAGTTTTATTCCTGTTGATAAGGGTGGTAAAAGTGTTGCGATTTTTCCTCACGTTTCCTTTGTGTTTCTTTATCACAGTCTTCTAACTCCCTCTGGTGTTGATCTTGAAGGGCTTTCATCTCAGCTGCCATCCTCTGAAGCCGAGTATTGCTTTCCTAGAGCCACACAGGGGCAGAATCGAGCACAGACACTCAAAACTTCTTATATTGTATGCTTATGCCATCAGTACTATATCTGACAATCTTACCTTTAATTGAGCTTCGTTTTCTTTTTTCATCTGAAGAGCTGCATTTTTCAGACTTTCATTTTCAACTAGACGAAGTTGTGATTATTTGTGAATATTTGTTATTTGGAAAGGAAATTCAATTTTAGTAAGCGAAGAGTTCGGGTTAATAATTGCTCTACCTCTGAGGTCGCACTGTTGATGTAA
The DNA here is from genome assembly GCF_003368295.1 of Carassius auratus. NCBI lineage: Eukaryota > Metazoa > Chordata > Actinopteri > Cypriniformes > Cyprinidae > Carassius > Carassius auratus. The sequence goes on along the minus strand of NC_039263.1, from coordinate 21,536,817 downwards.
GGTTTGCTGCAGACCTTTGACAGTTTCCAAAAGCCCATCTCTCTCTGTGAAGAAAATAAAGCCATGTCGAAAAAAACGGCATTATTATACAGTATACTGTAACAATCAACGAATAACTGTTCTTAACTTCCTCAGTACAAAATACTTTCAAGTATGGGAATAGAAAAATAAAACTTAAACACAAATTGTAAAGCGTCAATATTTCTACACCGCTAGATGGCAGCCGAGATTAGTCTGACCCACTTCTGTGGTAAATAACTTAACTTACCTTGTTCGTTTTACCCTACCTTCAATTAACTGTTTCTCCTTGTTCTGTGAGAATTTTAGAAGTCTGCTGGTCTCGTCCAGCTGTATTTCAAGAGTATTATTTTCCCCTTTCATCTCTGTAATTTTCTTAATCATACAAAACGTTAATTGACTAACGTTATTTCAGAACATTAGCGGACTCACGGAGCTTTTGTAACAACACTACTAAGTTACGTTCTTCACAAGGCTAATTTTAATATCTTAAGTATACTCTTAAGTATACATTTAAAGACCTTACATGCTCCAGTTGGATGAAATCTTTGACGAGTTTAGTCAAGTCGACGGCAGTGAGCTTTTTCATGTTGACCAGTTAACAAATGATAAATATCCGATGCTTCTTCTTCGCTTTTAAGATAAATTTAGTAACAATGTAGGTTAATCAGCTTTCTCACACTATATTCAAGGTATGCTTGTTTTCAACATCAACAACTGGAAAGGAGCACGTGGAAAATCCTTGCATTCATTTCTTCGAAATATCAGTCACGTGATCCTTGGAGGTATAATAGCGGGAGTGATAACGTTAGGTGACAGAGTGCAAAACCAGTATCAGAGTTCATTGCTGCCATTTATTTAGAAATACCTCGTATGTACTTAACATATTATAGTCACATTATAGCTTTAAAAACATTCATTTTTCCAATGATAAACAATACTGATCCAAGGCTAAAACATCAATTAGTAGACATCAGACAAAAAAAAAATGTTCTTTTAAATGTTTTTAACTGGTTTTAGATGGTTTTACAGCCTGGCATAGCCAGTGTTCAACAGGAATCCTGTTTAAGTGGCCCAAAACCACTTAAAGACCAATGTCAGTCCAGTAAACCAGTTTTAAGATGTGTGTGTCTCTTTTGAAGCTAAGAAAGCTTGTCATGAAAACAAAATTAACCATATTTTCAACATTGAGGCACAAAAGCCTGTCCATTCTTTTATGGCACAAATAAATGGCACTCAGAACAAACACCTGTAACAGTTCACATAAACCCCTTTGATTTAAACGTGCACTTTGTTAACACTGAATTTGAAATATATATTAAAAGTAGGCACTTCACAGTTTGCACCGACACGTAGCTGGTAGTTAGTGCACTGACAACAATACAAACTCACAAAATACAGAGCGGTAATTGAGCAATATAGCTGTTATATAACACATGAAAGCTAAAATATCAGTTGTTATCTTTTTATGACAGTAAACAGCCAGCTAATACACTTCTGCTCCATATTTTCTCAAACGAACCCCTGAAGCTGTAAACCCTCCAAATTAGGAGAATACAGAAAAGACTCCATGGCTTAATACAGCCATTTATTAGCTTGCCAATAGATTTGTTTACAGTCTGTGGTTTCATGATATCTATTCCACCGAAGATCGCTTGGGAACTGGCTTTGTTTCAAAATTCCCTTCTCATAGATCAAGCATCTTGATCGATGTTGGCTAACCATGTCAGATAGCATACTCTACTTTTAGTTAAGGTGTTATGTTGTCGAGTAGGTCAGGAGTCAAGTACCCTTCAGGAGTGGGCAAAGTCTTCACTGCCGCCTTCTGTGGGACGGTTGGTGTATTTGGTTTCAGGAGGAGACTGTTTTTCCAATCCACGCCATCTACCATGGTGTACTCTGGACTGGTAGGCTTTGCAAGGATGGGAAATGCTGTGGACTGAGAGGACGTAACAGTCTCAGTGCTAAGATTTTTAAGGTCTCTGAATGCAGCGTGTTGTTCTTGACTCTGTAATTGGTCTGTCGGTGGGTTTGGTTTATTGTGGTGGGCACTGATTGTGCTGGCAACAAACTCTGAGGTGTAGCCTTGTTCATCAGGGATCACCACCAACTGTTGGATTTCTTTCTCATTATTGTGGTTTTTATCCTTCAGAGCGATCGTTTCTTTCTCTTCAGGAGAAAGTACAACTCCACCATGATGACTGACGTCACTGACCTGTGAGTAAAGACTGTTTGACCAGGTAGTGTCTTGTGGAGAGAAGGCTGCAGGTTGCTGTGGCCCAGTCTGTGCACGTGACAATAGGTGGAAGCCATCGTGGCTGCTGGTTGAAGGATGATGTAGATCCGTTTGATCGTGATCAGACAGATCAGGATCACAGCAGCTAGCCCGACCCGAGTCATCATCCCTGAAACTACTGGACATTTGAGGAGAATCAGAAACCGGAGAATCGGCAATAAGAAGCTCCTCCTGGCTCTCATGCGGTTCGTCGAAGTCCACCTCAATGAACTCTACCCATGAATCATTGCTGTACAGTTCTGGCCGCAAGCTGGGGTGAGTGCCTAAGATTGAGGTGAATTCAGTCAGCTGACCTTTCTGTAAAGAAACAACCCAAATATAAAAGCTTTAATTTGTAGAAAATACCCTCAAGAGTTCTACAAAAAAGGATGTAAAGTAAAATACCAGTAAAAGTACAGGGTCAATTCCCTTGATTTTTGGTCCAGGGACTGGCGGCAGGAAAATCACCATTAACCTACAACAGGCCACAGTGAAGTTATTTTTGATTACATTTCAAAAAGTGAAACTTTCATATATTCTAGATTCATTACATGTAAAGTAAATCATTTCAAAAGTTTTTTGTTTTGTTTTGTTTTCATCTCAAAATATTAGAATATTTGCATTTGAGTTTCATTAAATGACCATTTCTACAGTATATATTCTGGGTATATATATATATATATATATATATATATATATATATATATATATATATATATATGTATGTGTGTGTGTGTGTGTGTGTGTGTGTGTGTGTGTGTGTGTGTGTGTGTTTATATGCTACAAAGAGGTAGAACATTAAAGAACAGAGGAAACCAATGAGAGGTCAGGAAATCCTGGTGTTTATACACAATGCCGACAGATTTCCTTTACACTGTTAAATAATAAAGCAGGTACTTACTTTTGTTGACGTGAAACTACAACCAGCATCAAAATAATCATAATACTGATGGCAGCAAAGACCAACACAGCTGTAATAGGAATTCTTGATTCTGAAATTGAAACAGATCATTCAAAACATAATTGAAAATAATTCAGTTAATTTCCTAACAAAATCTTTAGACAGGTAGATCTTAAATCAGACCTTTGTAAGGAATGAGTATAAAGATTGATTCACTGAAGACACCAAAGTTGTAGCCTCTCATTTTTGACCTGACTCTGACTTCGTATTCAATGTTGCTGCGCAGAGCGTAGATGTACGCCTCTGTATCTTTGCCATTATTCAGCTGTATAGAGACAAACAAAGATAAGGCACATAATAACACTCCAACCTTGAGGATAATGAGCTCCAAGCGTGGTCTCATTATGGCTGCAAAATCCAGGTCATAATCTTTACCACGGTGAATCAAATGTAATGAGTCATAAGTGTTCTTAGAGAGCACTTTTAATAAAGCTTCAGATGAACATTTGACTTCAAGTCTGTTTCTCATTAGGAGCTTATTAGAAATCTGCTGGTGCTGATTGCACAACGTTGCATGAGACTTACTGAGTTCCACTGGTCTGAACCCTTTTCTCTGTACTGGGTCTCATAAACCAGCGAGATCCATCCTGTCTTCACATTCTCTGCAGCAGATGGGGGTGGATCCCAGCTCACAACAACGTCATAGATTAAGCCAGCTGAGCCCATGCTCAGAAGAGTCCAGTTCAGTCCTACAGGCGGGTCTGGAAACACTGAGAAAATAATGAACACATGCTTAAAATAGCAGTTATTATATATTTAAGTTAAAAATGTAAAAATACATTTAAATATAAATATATTAACTTATATATATGTGTGTGTGTGTGTGTGTGTATAAACATATACACACAGTGCCTTGCATAAGTATTATTGATAAATATTTAGCTGAAGCACCTTTACAGTCTTTAAAGTCTTTTTTGTTTGATGCGACAAGCTCATCAGCATTTGGCAGTTATCTTCCATTCTTCTCCTTGCCTCTTCTCCTCTTAATCTCTGTCAGGTTGGATGAGGGCAGATGCACATTTTCAGGTTTCTCTAGAAATATTTAATTGGGTTTAAGCTCAGGCTCTGGCTGGGCCACTCAAGGACATTCACAGAGTTGTCTATAAGCCACTCTTGCTGCATGCTTAGGGTCATTGTCTAGGGTGGAAGGTGAACCTTCTGCCCAGTCTGAGATTCTGATTAAGGTTTTCATTAAGGCTATCTAAATATTTTGGTGCATTTATTCTACTCTGACGAGTCCCTCAGTCCCTGCTGCTGAAAAACAGCCCCGCAGCATGAGGCTGCTACCAGCAAACTTACTTTTGAGATGCTACTCTGCAGGTGATGAGCAGAGCTGGTTCCTTTAAACATGATTAAAGGCTTAGAATTGAGGTTCATTAGACCAGAGAATCTTGTTTCTCAGAGGCTGAGGATCTATTATTTTGCAAATTCCAAGTTTGTTTTCATTGTAGATTTCTTCCATCTCCACGTATGATCATGGAGCTCAACTAAAGTTACCATCAGGTTCTTGGTCACACTTGGTTCTCCATCAATTGCTCAGTTTGGCCCCGAGGCCAATTCTAGGAAGAGTCTCGGTTGTTTCAAACTTCTTCCATTAAGGGTAACAGAGAATTCATGCTTCTGTGACCCTTCAGTGAAGCAGAATTTTTTTCTGAACTATGTGTGGACTTATGTGTAGCTTGATGTAAACCTGCCTATGAACTTTACAGGTAGTTATTTTGACCTCAGGGTTGGTTTTTGCTCTGATATGCATTATCAGATTATCAGCTATTACACCTTTTATTTAGATGTGTCTGCCTTTCCAAATCATACCCCTTATTTGCCACAGGTTAACTTCATTCGAAGTGTGGTAACATCTATAAGTAATATGAATGTAGCCTCCTGAGCTACATTTTAACTGTCCCATATAAGGGAATGAATACTTATGCAATGGAATCATTTAAGTTTATTTAGCTTCAATACATTTCCAAAGATATTAAAAAACTTTTTTTTTGCTTTAAAATTATGGAGTATGGAATATATATATATATATATATATATATATATATATATATATATATATATATATATATATATATATATATACATAAATATATTTTTTTAAATTAGCTAAAAGCACGAATAAATAGGTAATCAAAACTTATTGAAAACATATTTATACAAATCTATATTAGCGATATATTTTTGTATATTCTGAAATATTGAAATATTTATGTGAAAATATTTTTAAAATAGTTTTTCTACAAAGCATTGTGTACTTGAAAACAGGCCAAGAAAGAAAAGACAAAGAGTCAGGGTTTGTGTTAACGACATGGCTTACCAATGTCCTCCACGTTGAAGGAAATTTCGTCATAAACAATGTCAAGAGAGCGTGAACGCAGCTGGACCACATAAGGGAACCATATAACGGTGTTACTGGAATTGAAGTAGCATTCATTTTCCCTTATGGAACTGTAACTTGGACATTCCATCCATTTCTTAGAATCCCTGCAGACATGTGGAAAATTGTTTATCGTTAAGTAGAAGAACAGTCATTTTTCTAACAACTTAACTGCTTCACTGATTTTAGCTTATATTAATTCTCCTTTTGTGTATCAATAGTGCATTTAATTCTATGGTGTTATGTGTTTCTAATTACTTTTCTAATATGTAGAAAAGTCTCAGATCCTCATGTTCCGTGTGGTTCTGGAGGGATCCAGTCTCCCACTGACAACGGAAAGTCATCAGCTCTCGAGAAAAGCAGCCAGTCAGATGAGGCAGTGTTGAAGTCTGACCTGCAAAAAAGGTGAAGAAAATACTTAAAAACCCTTACTGGAATTGAACATACTTGCTTTAAGGCATGCTTCCAAGAAGTGTAATGGACCAGAATAAAATACCACGAATGTCATTTAGACGTTATTAGGACGTGTCACTGCAAATGCTACAATAACAGCAAAAGAAATATTTCAAAAGACATATGAATGCGGCATCAGTAATTTAATTTTATATTCTACTACAGCTTCATATTTTATAAACAATTGATAAATTATAAGGAATTAGGTTGAAATTGTTTTGCGTTTCAATGTGTTATTCAAGCACAGCTCAGAATGATCAAATGTTTTATAGCTAGAATATTATTCTGAAAAAAAAGGGCAAAAATTCTGCGAATGTCCTTCGGTTTAAATCAGCTTTGGACTAACAGGGTGTAACATAAATCCCAGTTGGGCTATAACTGTCAGCCGTGTTTTCCTGGAAATGTGTGCTGGCACTTTTCACATGTGTAAGTATTCGAGTGGTAGTGCACCGTTACTGCCTGCAAGAGTTTGGAAAGGATCTTTCCAAGCTGCTCAGCTGACAGCACTTAGACAGCAGTACTGATAAAACTTCAACTGATTTCAATTTGAACAGCTATATTTAAATGTAGTACTCTAAGTAAAGTGTAACAGAAGAACTATTGACGTTTAATTTATATGCCACAGAACATTCTGTATGGTATGGTTATTTACACTGCCAGTGTTTTTTTGTTTTCATGTAGTTACATCATCATATTTGTGTAGTTCCTTTTTTCCCCCTTTTTCCAGGAAATACAGAGGAATGATCATTAAGAGCCACTAGCATGGTCTGGTGTTACTCGAGTATCAGTAGTAGTTTTCAGTTACAGATTGAAATGACCTGCTTCTTTGGCAAACATGTAGTCTCATGTCTGTGGGTTTGACTTTTTTTTTGACATTTAAAATTACCAATTACCTTGTAATTGTTTTCCCTGTGCAATTAATTGACCATGAAGCTTAATAAATATGTATTTTTTTATTTATTTTTTTATAATAATCTGCATGATAAAGGATAGGAAATGAGTCAGAGATGTAATTTTATGTTCCCATAGAAACTAATGTATAACTCAAATAGCACCTGCAGAGTAATGTCATGAACCTAACCATCCAATTCATATAGCAACATGCACTCCCTCCCACTTACTGAATCTGCTTCTTTTATAGAAAACATCACATCTGATTGAATTCATAATGGACAGAGCTGTTCAAAAGACAGTACCTACTTTAAAACTAAAGCATAGAAAAAAATGGTCTTGTGAAGAACGGTGGTGATGAAAAGCTTAAATAAAACTGTATATTGTAGTTCATTAATTCCATCCTAGACCCAGGAAAAATCTTGGTTCCACATTTCAGCTTTCTGATATTTTATTAGTGGGCTTTTGATTGATTCCATAATTAGTTTAACCAGAGTTAGAGTACCCTGCATTTGGAGTTTTGTTATTAAAAATTTGTTTTACTTATGGATTTATTTTATTTCTTATGAAGAATCCAGTCAGTCTGCATTATGCAGATGTCCGTTGGACTCTCTGGGTATTTGCAGAAAGCCAAGGAGCTAACTTAGTGTGTCACAATGGCTCCCCAACTAATAAGAGAATAATAAACATCCTGTTTTTTTGTTGTTGTTTAGCTAAACTGTTATAAAAAAGGCTCTTAAAGACATTTCTAGCCTCTCAAGTCATGTTTGGTTAGTGTAAAACATATACAGTATATTAAAAAACTACAAACCTTGTATTGTAGGAGGCACACTTTGTGTTGCCACAGCACAGGTCAACATGATACAGATGAAAAGGGTGGTCTCCATCATACAGTCCCTGTGAAAACCAAAATAAGGTCCATTATGTAATTGGTTAACAAACAACGTTGTGAAAAATGGAAGCAACCACCAGCTATTAGTCATAAATCTGAATAAGTCTAAATTACTTTAATTCAATTCAAACACTATTAGGCCATTCCCTTTCTATTTGAATAAACAAGTCAGAGTTATTCATTTGTTTCAATGCAGCAAACAAACAGTCCATGATACTGACAGGATTACGAAATCGCAGTAAACACAGTCCACTGACATCCATTTTAAGCCAAAGACTCTGGCCAGTAGTTGTGAAATAGATCCTCACTGCAACATGGCTTCGCTCCAATCTGATTCTGAAAAACATCTTCTCAGAAAACATCTTCTCAGAACTCCATCTATTGACTTCAGCTTCAGCTGTATGCGGATCACAACCCTTCCCTATTAGATTTAAATGGCCCTAACACACAGTGCAGCAGTACAGAGATAACAAACTCTCACTGAGGGTAAAGGGCTTGGTCCTTGATAAAATGGGTGCAATGTCAAAGCACATTATTAGGAAGTTGATAATAGAAATGCTGTGTCTTTGATATGGAGCTTCCGGAAAGGAATCCAAGATCCGAGTCTGTGAACCTTTATTATTTAACGTGACAGTTCAACTATACACCACAATACCACAAAGAAAAAAACAAAACAATGAACCACTGACATTGTAAAGAGTAGTTATGTAAGTAAATTACATGTATATCAATCAATCAACCATCTTTAAAGTATTTTAGCAGTACATCAAATAAATGTAGTGGCACTAAACATTCTGTCCACTGTTAACATATTGTATTTTATTCACACACATATTGTCATGTTGTCTAATTTTGCCTCCAGTTTTTAAAGTTGTGCCCTTTTTTCAGGATTGCTGTCAGTGTTTTTGGAGTGGGTGGATTGGAAATTTCGGAATGGAGCTGGAGCTAGTCCGCAAGGGAGTGGAATGTTGCACTCCAAATGTAATAAATCTATCTCTGAAGGGCATTTTGAAGTGAGAACAATCATACTGAAGGGCCATTGCAAATATAATTGCTCAAAACGGTCATCTTCGATGGCCAGAAGGACTTCGAAGGGTACAACAGATGGACACCTCGCTATACCATGATTCTTTGCATAGGTTTAACTGTGTGATGATATTAATTGGAAAATCGATGCGGATGTGTGTTCCAAGGAACAGTTTTTTGGTCCTCTACACCATTTGAATCTCTACCTTTGGAGGGTAAACCCTTCAAATAGATTAAGGAATAGTTATGAGCCCTTCAAATTGGAGCAGTGGAAATCTCTGTTCTTCCGCTCCACTCACGGATTCCAGTCCGGATTTTAGTTTATGTCTTTCTTGGAGATTCTGAAAGCTTGAAAGGTTGGCTTCTTTTGGAATAATTTCCCCGGAGTAGAAATATAACTAAATGGGAAGAATGTGTCTGAAAGCAAGAATTACTTTTATCATAGTACTGTTTAAAGTTTAAAAGCAATATCACACTCACAATCATGCCTAAGACAGAACTGAACATATTTACTTTAACTCCTGCAATATTTACCTAAAATCATTTTGAATATAGCCTAATCCTCCACATCTGGCCATAATATGTCGTGAAAACTTTTGAACTGTCACGTAAACCTTAACCTTATTAGTGTACGCACTGCATGAACATCGTGATAAACGTAACGTAAACCAATAAGTGTTCCAAACGGAAATACAGAACATGCATTAAAAAAACATGCACAATTTTTTTTCAAGTTTACATGATACATCTTTAATAATATGTATTTTGTTTTGCCCTTAAAATTTTTAATTCATTATTTTAATCTTCCACAAAAGCAAAAGGTGGAAACATACAGAATACATCGCACGTGTGTCTCACGCACGTTACACTGAACTCACCTTTTCCAAGAGTGCGATTCAGATTTGTAGATCCTTGACTTCTATGAAAAGTATTCCTTGGGGAAGCTCGACTTCTTCGTATTATAGCAGCACACCGTTGTTAAATGTAGCCTATATCTTCTATCAACGCACGGTTTAGAAAAAGCCTCATAAATTAGCCCAAATTTCTCTTCTACCGCTTTGCTTAAAGCGTATCCTGTTGGTTGTGACAGGACCTCAGTTTGCCCACTGGATATCTGGTGGTACCAGGTTTTTTTTTTTTTTTTTTTTTTTTTTTTTTAGAGCATATTCGAAGAAAGGCGTCACTCGTCGTTGAAGCACCCTGTGTAGGGAGCTTAAAACTAAACCTTATACAGTAAGACACTAATCAGTTTACTGCATGTAGAGTTTCGCATGCGAAAAAAAAATGTATGTGGGGAACTCCGCCCTAACAAACGTCATCGTGTTTCCCTACCACAGCCTTTAGGACAGTGCTTCTCAAAGTCCTGGCCCTCCTCCATTTCGTATTTCAAGAGCACTAATTTCCTACTTGATAAACTGTTAAACTTGTAAATCATTTGTTTAGTTTTTTTAATGTCTTTTTGGAGATTTAAAGCTTTACTGTGTGACATTGTTGTCATAGAAACCTGTGAGCGCTGCTAATATCAGGTTTTTATTTATTTATTTATTTATTTATTAATTATTACTTAGATTATTCCGGCCGTTTGACTTATAGCGGTGTCCAAGTGTTTTACGAGTTTTGCAAACAAAGCTGAGACTAATTTAATAAAAAAAAAATAGGCTATAATCTAATAGCTATCTATTAAATGAATTTCGTCTAAAGCTGCAGATATTGAAAGCCATTTTCAGAGCTGTGTAATTAGGTTTCCACAAAGCTATCGAGTTTATTCTCATTTTTAATATAGCCATTGGCAGGTTTTGTGGTGCTTTGCACTTCATATATAGGCACTTACATTTATGATCAACAATGCAGAGCTGAATGGGTACACGTGACGTGACTGGAGTAGGGCACGTGTTTATGGGGTCTTGTTGTAGTAACAAGAACAAATAAGTTTAAAGGGCAAAGTGGAGAATTCAAAAGTTGGGCTTTTGTTAGTTGTTGTTACACTTTTTAAAACAGTAAAAAGTCATTTTGACTTCAAAAACGCTATTGAACATTAGTAGTGAATGGCCATGAAAATCAAGAATTTTAAAACGTAGTTCATCGATCATCGTGTTCACTTGTTTATCCAACAGTTAATACAAAAATCATGAAACTGGAATTTTAGTGTGGTAAGGCTCATGTCATGTAGATGTTCATGCATTCAGCCTAAGGAGAAGCTAAGAAGACATTCAAAAAGTATTATAAAAATCATTCTGTTTAACCAAACCGTACAAATCCATTTTTTATATCTGTTGTTATATGTTTGGGTTCCTGGAGGCATTCAAGGTTAATTATAAATCTCAAAACAGGGTCATTTCCAGAATCATAATGGTATACATTTAGAGGAACGTTTCATGATCCACTCTTAAACTCTCATAAATCTCAGGAGGACAGACACACAGCGTATCTTAGGTCATTAACTCAGCCATGTGTCTGTGGTGTCCAGTGTCCGTTCCACCCCAATCGTTTTTGTGCTAGTCTTGAAACTTCTCAACAGCTGTCAGACTTCTCAAAAGGCAAAGACCTTTAACCCCGGTCTTCTATAGTTTTGCATGGCATGTTAAATTTGCTCTTATAGCTCTTATATCTTCTTCCCTCTACATGGTGCGACCTCACGTTGGGTACTTACCGACATCATGGACACAGAGGATTGTTGATTTAGTTGCTGTATTTTGGATGTGGAATTTTAATGAAGTCCACAACTAAATGCAAACAATGGTTTATGATTTTGTATCATTTATAGCTTCTATTGATGTATGGGAGTCATTATGGGAGGGGGGGTGTTTACTTGATCTATAATGACACAGTACAAAAGTACTTTTAAAACTGCCCTAAATCCCCGTTAACCCGCCCTTTGCCCTATTTTAAAACAGACCAGGATTGATCCAGGTTATGTGGTAGACAGTGATTACTTTCCTGTAAAAAGTTTAAGTTGTTCTGAAAATGTCTTTTCAGAGATTACTATCAGGTACTCTTCTCAGAGGCAGACTAATATCATTTAAACCACAGGGACGTATTTATCGTCATGGTAAGGTAAGTAAAAATTGTTAATAAAATTGCATCATTTTCGGTTTTAGACAAATAATGTGATTTCGTTGATGTTTCTTTATTTGTTCATGAGTATTCTATGTAATGATTTAAGGGACTAAAATAAATATATGACAATCCTTGAATAATCTTTGTATCTAAAGAATTTTTATTATTTGTTGTTCCCTAATCAGTTATCACAAATAAAGATGCAAATCAACCATTTAATCAAATAGCTTTGCAAAGTTACATATTTTCCATATACAAAGGAACAGATTACAATTAAGCTTCAAATAACAATGTAAAATAAGCTTTAAAATAAATTCATTTCTGCTGTATTGATTCATTGTTTGCACAGCAGCGATGTTTGCACAGAATATCAGAATATGTCCACGTGTCCACATTGCACTGTAAGGTTGTTTGTGACACATGAAGCTTGGCATTCTGCACACTTCATTTTGCATAATTAAAATCACAATTTGTTGGATTACCGCGTTTTATTGATACATTTCCTTTTAAAAGCTAAGACATTAAAGAAACGTGTTATATCATATAATTCACTTTTGACTTCCGAATGCATTGTTGTTTGCTTTGAATTTGAATTTCACTGTAAAGATGATTTAATTAAAGAGAAAAACCCATAAATATGTTAGAATAATGTCTTGCAAAGGTTCCCATTATGTTTTGAACATGTTATTTATGGACTTTTTATAAAATCTTTCTGAACTTATTGTTATTATTATTATTTAGTCATGCAGAAGTTAAGGAAACAGTCAATTTTATAAATATGCAAATATTATGAATCATTCATTTGAATATGCACAGAATGCTCTGAAACAATTCATAAAAAACATTTAGATGAAGAAATAAAATGTTCTATGAATTTTGCATAAAGAGTGGTGTTGTGCCAATGTTTTTAGAACATTATTAACTACCAGATAACTCGGAATATTTTTTTTTGAAAGATATAACTTTCTTCCGAAGTACAAAGTTTCAACAGCTCATAATCTTGTTTATTGGATGAATCATTTTAATTACATATACATTTTCAGACCAGCCACTAATTAATCAATCATGACTAACACAGTCCCAGAATAAGGACATTATTTTTTTTGTTAACATTAATGAAAAAATGTTTGTTCATAACTTTGAGAGAACCTTGCCAGCACATTTGTTCTGAGAATGTTCTTTATTAGCTGGGAATGAGCATTTTCACATTAACTGTGCCTAATAGTATGCCATGCTCTCCCTGTCACATTACTCCACAGGAATTCAGCTGCTCTCATTTCTCAACTTCCCAGTCATGGAGTGCGTGTTTTTATTTGGACCCAACAGAGGCTGTCAAAGACATTCCTAATGGCTCCATGCTTCTTGTCGGAGGTATAAGGAAGAAACTTATGCCATATCAAAGCATGTGCCCACTAAATGTGCCTCTATACATGTAGTTCTGCACAACTATAGGATGCAGTCCTATCTGATAAGTTGTTCATACAGCTAAATGGTATTTCCTGCGCTGATATCATGTGCTGTAGATAGAACATAATGTGTCCCCAAGCAGTATCCCTGTGTGTGCTTAATTTCCTCCCTTTCTGTCTCAGGCTTTGGTTTGTGTGGGATCCCGGAGAATTTAATCAGCGGTCTGTTGAAAACGGGAGTAAAAGACATCACAGCCGTGAGCAACAATGCTGGGTGAGAGAGATCTCTAAACAACACGTTGGTAAAGGCAGTAAAGGGACGCAGTGTATCCAGAGAATTCTCTAATGTGGACCAGCTCATATTTACAATGGGTTGCTGTCATGTACTCTGGGAAATAGTCTGATGGGGTCAAGGGGCAGGAAAGTGGGGAAAAAGGGAAAGGGGCCCTCAAGAATCAGGGCTTGAAGGAACACCAGTGTGATTTCTTGTGTGACTAACAAACTACATGATTGTTTCTGATGACAGGGTTGATAACTTTGGCCTGGGAATGCTTCTGAAAACCAAACAGATAAAACGCATGATATCTTCATACGTTGGGGAAAACGCTGAGTTTGCGAGGCAATATTTATCAGGCGAGCTGGAATTAGAGCTCACTCCTCAGGTAGATCATTTAACTCACAGCAGTTTACATGCTCCATGTCTAGTTTGGCTAATTTTATTTCTTCTGCCTTACTTTAAAGTCAATATTAAAATACTATATTTACCCAACCCCATTTACGTTTCATAAAAATGTATAAATGTTGAACTATGTATAAATAATGTTTTTGAGAACATTATTAAAGACCAGATAACTTTGAATGAACATGCTGGAGTAAACTTTGAGCGAATCTTGCCGAAACCAAAGTTACCAACATTTTAAGAATATTCATTACAAGTTGGATACCAATAGCCAGATAGCGGTTTGGGTTCTGCTTTGTTGTGGGTAACACAAACAATCTTAAAAATTCCACACTGAATATCTTTTTCACTCAGAAACATTATAACAATGGGTTGCAAAAGAAAAGAATGTTCACATTGACATTAAATACTGTTTGATTGATTTAATTCTATCCCAGGGCACACTAGCAGAGAGGATACGGGCTGGCGGTGCAGGCATCCCAGCATTTTTTACTCCCACCGGGTATGGCACTCTCATCCAGGAGGGTGGATCACCCATAAAATACAACAAAGATGGCAGCATTGCAATCGCAAGTGAAAGCAGAGAGGTGTGGTGAGGCGTATCACTCTCAAAACATGTTGATGGTTTTCCTTTTTTTTTTACTTTCAGAAAAACATTACATACATATATAAATTATTATCCTTTGTTTGGTTCAGGTTCGGGAGTTTAATGGCAGACATTATGTCATGGAAAAAGCCATCAGGGGCGACTTTGCTTTGATAAAGGCCTGGAAATGTGACAAAGCAGGAAATCTTATTTTCAGGTCAAGAAGTTCACTTTAACACCATTTGTCTTTTAAAATAATTTTTCATTATCTTACGTTTTCTTTAAACCAAGAGCCTACTTACCCTAGATTGTCCACTAGGTGTCAGGCTTTATCTGTGTAACAATCTACGAATGTTTCTAGAATATCAGTATTCATGCAATTACTAAACTTTTTTATTTATTATTATTTATTTTTTTACAGGAAAACAACTCGCAATTTCAACCAGCCTATGTGTAAAGCAGCTAAAGTCACAATAGTGGAGGTTTGTGACCCTCCAGTTTGTTTTGGGCTTTGTGATTTTGACATTTCCTATTGTCAAGTTTGAGGTCCCACAAAAAAATAAAAATAAATGACTTACTTTGATGCACAGGTTGAGGAGATTGTTGAAATTGGAAGTTTTAGTCCTGAGGAAATTCACATCCCTTCCATATATGTAGACCGGGTAGTGCAAGGAGCCAGCTATGAAAAACGAATTGAGGTGAGAAAGACATTTGAACTTGTCTGATCTTCTCATTTAGAGCTGTTTATTTCATAAATCTCACCGTATTGTTTATTATGTGCACATTTAACTTTACAAGAATGTGTACGTCATGTTCAGGACTCTTTTTGTTCATAGAAAAGGCTGGTTCAGTCTAGCAAGGATGAGAAACGTCAAGTCAAACAGGACTCAGATATTACCCGGGAGAGAATCATCCGGCGAGCCGCGCTGGAGTTTCAGGATGGGATGTATGGTATCCTTCAGTAGCCTGACTGCAGAAATCACCATCAACATGATAGATATTGCAAAATACACATTGCTAACTATTCTGTTCCCACATAATGTACCTTGACAACCCTTCAAGCAAATCTTGGCATTGGAATCCCTATGTTGGCCAGCAATTACATTAGTCCTGAAATCACTGTCCACTTGCAGAGTGAGAATGGAATTTTGGGACTGGTGAGTATCCCTTTTTAAATAGCCTGAGCAAGTCATTTTTCTTAATGAATTTCCACTTTTCAATTTTCAATCCCCTTTTATTTTATTTGTAGGGTCCCTATCCAACAGAGAGTGAAGTGGATCCTGATTTAATCAATGCTGGTGCAGTTTTATCATATTTGATATTCTTTTAATTAAATTGTTAATACTACACATACACATGAGTAGCAGTGAGTAAAAATCTTCAGTGCGAGATCCACCAACATTGCTGCCATGTAATGACTAAAAAACAGTATAGTTGCTCAGTATACACACAATTTACACATTACACACAACATAATCCTAATAATAATTTATTTGATATATAAGAAATATATTGTAATAATGAAATAATATAGAATAGTTCTAAAATCCTTCTTAACAACTCTCAGATCTTGGCTTTTTTTTGTGTTTTCAGGTAAGGAGACGGTAACAGTTTATCCAGGAGCTGCCTATTTCTCCAGCGATGAATCCTTTGCCATGATCAGAGGGTGAGTGTCTCAATGCATCGGTCGTTTATGATTAAACTAAATACAACTGCACGTGAATAAGAATGTTTAGCGTGAGAATTAAGATTGCAGCTTTTGGGGTACATTTTATGGATAATTTTTTATGTTGTTCCCCCTATTTTTCTTTCACTTCATCTTTTTTTAGAGGTCACATTGACCTGACCATGCTGGGAGCAATGCAAGTTTCTAAGTATGGAGATCTGGCCAACTGGATGATTCCAGTATGAGTTTTACGATCTGTATTACTGTATCATGACTGATAGACATGCAGTATGTTTTCACTTGCCTGGTTTGACATGTTCCATGTGTTTCTAAGGGTAAAATGGTGAAGGGCATGGGTGGCGCAATGGACTTGGTATCTAGTGATGCCACAAAAGTAGTTGTCACTATGGAACATTCTGCCAAGGTACAATAAACTTTACACTCTCACTTACAGTCATTATGTTTTAGCATTTCCTATCACTCTGTGTAAAATTGATTTTTTTTATATATACATTTAAAGGGTGGGAAACATAAAATCTTAGAGAAGTGCACACTTCCTCTGACTGGAAAACAGTGTGTTGACCGTATAATCACTGAAAAGGTCAGTACAATTTATTTCAGAGAAACATAACATGTTGCACCTTTTCAAGGACAGTGTGATGTTTGTTGTCACTTGTTCTAGGCGGTGTTTGATGTCGATAAGAGCAAGGGTTTAACTCTCATTGAGATTTGGGAAGGACTGACACCAGAGGACATCAAAGCATGCACTGGGACAGAGTTTGAGGTGAGACTACAACATATATTGTCCTTATTCTGGGACTGTGTTAGTCATGATTGATTCAGTAGTGGCTGGTCTGAAAATTTATATGCAATTAAAATGATTCATCCAGTAAACAAGATTATGAGCTGTTGAAAATTTGTACTTCGGAAGAAACAAACCAGTGTTATATCTTTCAGTTGTGATTGAAGACACTTTCCTTGTTGTGAGAAAGTTTTGTGCACTGTAAAAAATTTCTTGTTGTTTTTACAAAAACTTTTTGGCAGCTGTGGTTGCCAGAATAATTTTGTAAAAATACAGAAAACTGTAAACACATTTACGTCAAAAACTGTTAATTTTACAATATAAAGCTGTAATTTACAAACAAGAAAATGTGAATATAAACCAGTAAATTCAACAACACACAAAATTAAATCTGTTTTGTACCTTGAAAATACTGACAACCACCATAATAATAAAGATGGTACTGTATAAGAGAAAGCCACATGAAGTATCAAAGCTCATCACAAGTAGCTTCACCACAAGCAGAAGTATATATTAACATATAGAAGGTGCACATTTATGGAAACACAAAACACCATCATGGTAACACACATGATACTTAAATAATGCAAAAAACTTTCATTAAGCAACAGAAGATGTAACATAAAGCTCAAATGTACTGATAACAAGAACTATTTAAAAACATGATTATGTAAACAAAATACTTTCAAACGTGGAGTGTCACGCAGGGAATTCTGGGAATATCAGTTTACAGTTTTAGACTGTAAATTATACATTGATTTGTTCTTTTTTTTACTTCTAAAAGCTGTATAATTAACAGAATTGTACTGTAAATTTACATTAAATGCTTTGTTAGATCTTTTACAGTTTTTCCCTGTATATAGTATGGGAACTTACTGTTAACCTATTATCAGTTTTTTTCCGTAGCGTTTTTACAAAATTTTACAGTTAAAATTACACTTATTTTTTACAGTGTGTATAAGTGCACAATGTATCACTTAAGTCATTCCGGTATTTTTCAGGTGTCAAAAGACCTACAACCGATGCAGCAGATATGAGATAATACTGAGGATTTAAACTGACGGCCTTCTGCCAGTATAAAGGACCAGAGCAAGAGATTCTTTGCTTTTTTGGATGTGGCATAAATACAGAATTCATTGTTAAATAGATGCATGACTCTTCTCACCATGTTAATTACGACTTGCTCGAAACATATTAGAACATAACTCTCCAAGAGTGAAAAACATCACCTTTTAAGGTTAGGTTTAAGACACCGTTAAACTATATTGTTTCTGAAATTACATTGTTTTAACACGAGTGATGAAAAGCAATGGAATCTGAGTAGATTTAATATTAAATATTTTAGTAATAATATTGTTAACAATGATGATGTTCTGAAACATATTTTAAATGTGTTTTTTGCAATGATTTTTGCAAGCTAATCAGCATGGAATAATGCAGCTGTGCTACTTGACCTTGATACTGATTTATTCGCTCTTGCCACAGTTTAAAATAAATAATGTCGGTGTGATGTGTTTTTTGTTGTTGTTGTTGTTGTTGCTTTGTCAGCATAGTCATTTAATTACTATTTTACAAAGCTTTATTGTGACACATAGAAACAGACCATCCAGTGGATCTCTACTCAGGACATGTTTTGACCCTAGTGTCACTCTGTGATTGGTCATTGACCTGAAAAACAAACATTGCACAACTCTCTAAAGACAGAGGTCTGTGGGTTCCACAGGGTTTGGGACAAAACACTATTTCACCATCCTCCTTACAATACTTAATGAACCCCATGATATTTCAAATGACAAGAAACAAAACAACATGCATACTACATGTTAGAGGAATTTACACATTTAAAGACCAGATTGTGAAATGGTAACACAGTAATTCCAGAGATGAATATAAACTGGCAAAGTCAGTGTGAGGGAAAACAAGCCAGAACTGACTGTCCCTCAGCTGAGTCATGCTGGGAATTCCTGTCAGAGGCAGAATGATGTCACAATCCCTGTAAGAGACCCAGGGCCCATCACTGCATCTATCAAATCTGCGTTGTCCACAGCATTAAGGTATGAAGTTGTCCACACAAAAAGTTAAAGTAAAGAATGAATTGCAGATGTAGAGAATAAAAAGCATGGTAGTCAAGGCAAGATTCCAGTGTTATTATTGTATAGGCTAACTGAATACAGCTCAAATAAAACATAAATGTAAATTCTGATAATGATTCCGACGGTATCATTCCTTTGTGTCCTTATCGTTAGAGTTCTATGTGTTACGCCTGCCAAGTTTCAAAGCTAAACTCTTATTTAACAGAGCAGGAAACAAATTATTATTTTACATTTAGAACAGCTTTTAGTGTACAGAATTATATATTTATCGTTATCGTTGTAGTTATCATGAATAGGCCTTTAGATTTCAAAACTGAAACAAATACAGGTCCTTCTCAAAAAATTAGCATATTGTGATATTTTCCATAATGTAATGATAAAAATTAAACTTTCATATATTTTAGATAGTGTTTAGCCTAATAATTTAGCCTAATAATTTATTACAGATAAAAAAAAAAGACAATGTTATCAGATTTGCCCAGCTGCAAGACCCACCGCCCAACTCTGACCTCACAAGAGGGTAAAAAACGGCTTTTACACTCAGTATAAACCATTGTTCAATTTATTGTATAATACAATATGTAATATTTGGCATTCTTCAAGTTTGATGTGTTGACAGCTGAGTTAAGAGCCGGTGTCATTAACATTCGTAACTTAGGTGGCCAGTGCAAGAGAGTCTTCAGTGGAGATCACAGAGACTTCCAAAGAGTCTACTCAGATATAGCATTCAGGTGAAAAATTCATTTTAGGCCCATGTCTTTATTATAATGATAGCTAGGATATTACAGTCAAACCAAAATGTATTCAGACACCTTCAGCATTTCTCACATTATCACGGTTTATTCGCTATAGTTTAGAAAATGGTAATAAAACATAACAAGAACTCAGAGTTAAACTGTGTCTAAACAAATTAATCTTGAAAATGTCAGATAACTTTGATAGAAAGGTACGTATTGGATTGCAATCAACCAAACATTATTCAGCTGTTAAAGTTCACAATTAGATAATACCAATATAAGTTAACCAATTACAAATTACAAAATGTTATTAGTTCGCATTAGCAATTAAAGAAAAAAACACTTTTTCTTCACTGATAAATTAAATGAGGTCATGTTCAAAAAACCTTTCATAATGAATTGAAACAGGACAAGGTAACAATGCATTCAGCATATGAAAATTTTTTGATTGTACTATATTTTAAATGCTGTTCTTTCTGTCTTAAAAACCTATCATCTGCAGATAATAAGAATGAGTTAGAGGTGGCTCAGTTCCAGAACAATGCTCCTTAGTACCCCCTCTATCCGAAAACTTCTGGAAGGATCTTTCAGCCCCGCCCAGCACATATGACCCTTCAGCCTGTCTATTCTTTATACAGCATTATGGCAAACATTACATGGAAGAGGGCTCTCTGGGTGGCCAGTATCAGGCCCTGCTGGAGGTGGACACAAGCTATGTGATGGAGATGAGTATGTGTTAAAGCTGCGGTAGGGAACTTTTGACGCTCTAGCGGTTAATAAACAGAACTGCTTGCGTCTTGCGGAAGAACATCGTAGCCGGAACTACTTCTCTCTGTTTATGTCTATGAAGAATCACAAAGGTACTGTGGAATCTAAAATAGTCCGAATATAAACAATTATTAGGTGCACCCTAGTGATTCAGGACAAGCTAAAAACACGGTTTGGAAAATGGATTCATGGTGTACTCGCTTATTATATACATTTTTCAAAATTTTGAACACAAACAAAGTTACGGACCGCAGCTCTGATTGGTTGTTTCTTAACGGGAGCAATGTATTTTCTGCAAATGGCAATAGGACCACTGGGAGGAGCCAGAAGAGCTTGATTTTTTTCACAGATTATCTGTCTCATATTCTACTGTCAGGACATAATGACAGGTTTAACAAATATGTAAAAAAATATATATTTACAAAAATTACCTTCTGCAGCTTTAACTTCCGGTTTTGCTATATTAATATTTAAAGGGATAATTCACCCAAAAATGAAAATTCTGTCATTAATTACTCACCATCATGTTGTTCCAAACCCATAAAACCTTTGTTCATCTTCGGAACACAAATTCAGATATTTTTGATGAAATCTGAGAGCTTTCTGATCCTCCATAGACAGCAATGTAATTACCGCATTCAAAGGCCAGAAATGTAGTTAGGATATCGTTAAAATATTCCATGTGACATCAGTGTTTCAACCGTAATTTATGAAGCTAGGAGAATACTTTTTGTGTGCAAAGAAAACAAAAAGTAACGACTTTATTCAACGACTTTCATTCTTCAATGTCAATCGACGCACGTTCACAAGAGTACCATGATGTATGCAATATTCAGTATTTCAATATAAGTGTATTTGATTGAATATAATTTTAAAAATCCAAACATTTTAATTTGTGTTTGATTTTTATTATTATTATTATTATTATTATTAATATTATTATTTTATGTAATATATTTTAGTGTAATATATTTGAATGCAGTGCAATGTTGGCACACAGCCCTTAAGCTTGATCAACCTTGATTTTTCTGGTCTAGAGAATTTTATTTTATGCATGCTTCAGTCCAGGTTTTGTGTGATGGGTGCCAGAATGGTCATTTTAGCTTTTCCTCATCAACAAAATCCCTGTGTAAAATATGTGTGAATATTTCTTTATTTTTTCTCTCTGTTTAATGTAGGACATCCTGTTTATATCGCTGGCCTTAATATTCTAGATTTGGAAAACCCTGACAGTAACAAACAGATGTATTCCAAATGGGCTGGATCAGTTAAAGGAGTTCCCTAAAGTAATAAAACACAAGGTATGACAGAATTAAGACATCAAAAACATGTGCATAGAAGTATCACGTAAGTATAGAAGTATTCATAATCTGGCATCATATCCCTAGTTGTGGTCACTCTATGAGGTGGTCAAAGAGGTGCCATGTGCCGGGCTGAAGAAACTCCACCTCAAGGGGGCACTGGAGGCCTATCTGGAGGAGCAGAGCCCTTGGCACGACAGTGTGTGCAGGCCGGGCATCATAAGGTAATGCCTGCTAGAATGGCCATGTCCTCAGAGAACCACCTGGCAAGAATGTTTTTGTTAATTTATTACAGATAAACTCAAATGCAAATGTGTATCTTTAATGATACACGATTATCTGAACAATCAGTAATGGTATTGACACAAAATTGTATTTTGGTTTGGACATCTCTGAAGATAATGAAAATTTGTAGTGCATTAAGCTGAATCAGTTCCTGCTATGTAGGCCTATCTATTCTCTTAACTGAAGGATTCGTTTTTTATTTTTTACTATATTCATTAAACCAACTTGTGGATAAGTTCCTCATGGTATGTGGTTAATTATTGCACCATAATCAATACAGCCAGCTCATAACTCATTTGCATATACAATGCAGTTTTCTTATGAAAGCATTGATTCAGCACTGAAAGCAGTTTATATGTTTAAAGTAACAAGCCTGTTCTTCTTGTCTCAAACTGGTCCTGCTTTACAGGAGTAGCTGCTTCCAGGGTCAAAGTCAAGGACTCTGTCGTTCCTGCTCCAAGAAACGGAGGCAGGAACTGCATTGGAGAGACCATTGAGGAAGAGCTGTGAGGACCCTGATTTTGAACACCTCAAGTGTGGATAAAAAATTTGTACATTTTATTTTGGTTTTCATTTTTTCATACAAACTCACAACTGTTCTTCCATACTTTAGAATGATGGAGCCCCATTGCTTTGATCCCTCAGTGACACCAGTGAAGACGTGTAAAACTCCACCTTCTTAGACAAATGGATTTGTTTTGGGTAAGTGTCTCCCTAATCAAGGGAACTGGAGGGGGATGGATATAAGCACATACACATTCAATACACAAAACTCTCAACAGACATGTGTTTAACATCTAATTTATCATGTTTTCAGGATGCCAAAGACATCTATCCAGTGGGCAGTAAGACTGAGTACACCTGCACAGACAGACATGATCACATTGACAATCAAGTCACTGAATATACAGAGAACCTGATCTGGAGGATATCACGCATGCAGAACAAGTGTAATTCTAAAGTATTCTGGATAGTAATTAATGCATTGCTAAGTGATTGCTTACTCTCTTTTTTCTTTTTATTGTATATTCACCAGAAACTGCAAATGTGATCCTCCAGCTGTTTTGAGTAATGTTATTGCCACACTCTCAAAACAAGCTTATCTGAGCGGGAAGAGTGTGACGCTGTCATGCCCAAGTGCGATGCAGAAGTGGTGAAGCAGAAATCATGTGCTGTCTTGGTCTCAGATGGTATCCAGCACCTGAGAGTGTCCGATGCAAGACAGATAGTTTGTAGGCTCCTACTAAACACTAATCAGGTACTTGGTTTCCACTATCTATTATATTGTTTTTTTTTAATAGTGGAAGCCGTGCCGACTCAGCCAAGCCTATTTTGCAAACCATCGGAAAAATATGCAAATGGTGTTTGTAAAATGTCATATGAATGCAAATAAGTTTATTAGTTCTGGTATTGAATGCTAAAAGTAATAATGACCATATACAAAGCACCATGCATTATTGTGAAAAATATATATATATATATATGAAGAACTAGAACTTCAAGAAACAATATTGCAATATTGTTAAAAGTTTTAGGCACATGTAAGAATGCTGTAAAATGAGGATGCTGTCAAAAATAATGTCATAAATAGATTTTCTTTATCAGTTTACTTCTATTAACTAAAATAAATCAGCATTTGGTGTGACCATCCATTACGCTCAAAGCAGCTTTTGCCCTAGGTAGCTTTGCAGGTAGGTCTCTTGAAGCATCTTGGAGACTTTGCCACAGTTCTTCTAGATTCAGTCTGTCTCAGTTTATCGCTTTGGATAAAAATATCTGCTAAGTGCAAAAAATGTATATGTAAAATTGCAAATGTATCCCCAGGTTCGAAATGTGAATGTAAAAATCCTAAAGACTGTTCAGATGACTCCGCCCACCTGTGTGTCTCACTAATGGGCGGAGCTCCTGAGATGGTTTCAGAGTGTGAGGCCTCGGTTTGGAGATGTCAAGGGAAACACATCACAGTACTCAGCATTGGACATGTCAGGCTTAAACAACAACTTTCAACTGCTTGTTGCAACTGTATGATTTTGATAACTGTAGTAGACTGTACTGTAGTAATACATAATATATATAAAATAAATAATATTGTGAATAAGTGTAAATTGTAGGGCAATGCCAGCTCAAAGTCACAGTTACACTTTTCAGTGTTCAACATAAAAATATTTTACTTTTATTGGTCTCTGCACATGCTGGGATATAAGAAAGCATTTTAATGTTGCAAAAATATACACTTAAGTTTTAACAGATAATTACAACACATCTGAAAGTCTGATAATGTTTTATTGTGAAGTTCCACATCAATATTCTGCCAGCTCAAAGAATAACTGCATAGCATGCTGTGTGTGACTATAAAACAACAATGGGTTATCTGTACAAATCAATATTGTGTGAGCCTTTCAGCTGTGAAAATGTCTATGAAATTGGTGCACAATTAAGAACTTGCACAAGGACCTTCGTGCAGAAGCTCAAACTCCATCTTGCTGCACTTCATGGCAGCCATGAAGCACAGATTCAAGCTCGTTGTTCTTTGCGTTCTCACAATTTTCAAGCAGTACATTTGCTTCCCATCTTTGGAACATTCTCTGGGGATTTTGCACTCGCATGTTTTTGATTCTAAGAAGAAAAGATGATGTTGAATGATTTCAATTGGATAAAAACCAAAGGTGCTTTTATTCTGAAATAACACGTTACATAAGGATTCGTGATCAGATCTGTACCTGAGCAGGTCTCCCATTCGTAACAGGTGTCTGAACCGCAGGGTTCCCGCACCGAGCTCTGCTCAGATACATTGGCCCTGAATTTGGCCCAGTCCAGACTGACTGCGTCAGTTTTGCATGGTCCATTGTTCATAAAGTATAATCTTTCTCCATGACAACGGTCAGCATGAAAAGCACAGAGGGACGTAATAATGACAGTCTCCTTGTCAGCGTCAAAGACACACAAATCTGCTCTGTAATTTCTGCAGGATACATACACAAATGCATGGTGCTTAATGGTCAAGTTTCCAAACAGACCACAACAAAACTTGAAACTACTGACATTCACACCTGCATCTCTCTTTGGACATGCATGTGCATTTAGTCCCATCATGCATCTCTCCAGGTTCACAGCTGCTGTCTGGTACAAAGGGTTTATCTGCAGAAAAAATTGTGTTATTCATTTAACCAGGTTTGCATCAAAAGAGCTAAAGATGTAAATGTTTTGTGAATATGTTATGAAAAGCTCATTTATTCTGTGAAAATACCAATCTTGCAGTTTATGTCTTGTGGGATGCTTGGCTCCCAAACAAGACTCTTCCCACACGTGTAATATTGACGCCCTGAGGGGCTCATGCCACTCTCTAAGCAGGCCAGCATGATGTCACTTCCTACTTGAAACTCCGTTTTGTCTGGATATATCGTCATGCCATCAGGTACTGTGGGTTTGGAGCAGACATGTTCTGGAATGACAGGAAAACATATTATGGAGTGAAAACTGTATGGGAAAAATATTAGCTTTCAGATCATAAATCATATCAGCATTTCTATAGCTTACTAATGCACCGTCCCTTTGGTTTCTCCCAAGAGCCGTCTTGCAAACAGTGAATGAGCTGGTATCCATCCAGTTTAAAACCAGTGAAGCAGACGAATTCCTCGTGATCTCCATAATCATACTGACGTTTGTTGATCTGGAATTAGAGGGAAAACCTGGACATTAGTGGAAGCAGGCAGGAATAAATAGCATGTGATATAAAAGTTTAAGTTCTTTGTGTTTCTTCACCCTCAGGTGGCTGTTGGCAGGTGAACGGGGTTTTGGACAGCCAGAAGCTCCGGGGGGCAACTGGCTCTCACGGGACCCTTCAGTCTCAAAGTCATCATCATTAATGCACACATTTTGCCTGGGAAAGAAGTGTCATTGCACATGAAATTGTGCTTGATCAATAACCTAAAATGCATTTAAATGAATACCTTTACAATACAATTATGAACCAACTGAAACTACATGTACGCAATAAACAGTTAATTATGCAGCATTAATTATTAGTAATAAACAGTAATTTAACAGTAAATTAAAATTCATTTAAAGGGATAGTTCACCCAAAATTCACCCATTTGTTGTTTCAAACCCGTAAGACTTACTTCTGCAGAACACAAAAGAAGATATTTTGGAAAATTGTGGAAACCAAACAGTTTCAGGTGTCACTGACTTTTGGTGTCAATTGAATTGTTTTGTATTATGGGAACTGAAACTTGTTGCCAAAATTCTTCTAAATATATTTTTTATTTCGTATAAGAATGTCATACATTTGTAATTACATGAGGGTAAGTAAAACATGGATTTTTTTATTTTATTTTTTTGGACTATCATTTTTTGAAAATATATTATTAGATATTTAACAGCTAAACCAAATGACATTTCTGAGAATAAAAAAGCATCCTGTAGAGGTACATGCACAGCTGGGAAATGAAATGTCTAAAGCACAATCACATTGTAAAAAAACACTTGACTTGTTTTATTAAAGTGGTTTCAGGAAAAACACATTTTACTATAAGTCTACACAATAGAGTGTGTGTGAGAGAGAGTGAGCACAAGTGAGCAGAAGAGAGAGGTTAGATTGTATGGATTGTATGCAAATGACTAGCTGCATGCACACTGCCTATTTTAGAACAATACATATTCCTCAGAATGAAGCTAGGAACAAATTAATATGTGTTCACACATGTAATTGCATGAAATATTAGTGCCATTGACCCCAGTGATACCTCCGTTTGTAGTCTACAGACAGAACAGGGCACTTACGTCTGGAAAATAGAGATGGTGCATTCCTCCACCTGTTTCTCAGGGCCTTGGCAGGGTCTGCCGCCTCGCTGCGGTGCAGGGTTGCTACAGGTCCGTGAGCGATGCTTCTTCAAAGTGGCGTCACAAGTACTCCAAGAGCTCCAGCAACTCCAGTGCCCATCAACTTCCTCTGTGAGATGTGGCCAGAAATTGATTTCTCACACCTTATCTATTTTTTTTTATAATGAATCATTTTTTAAGCATTTACTTTTATGCATATTGTGTGTATGATATATCTTAATAATATTATCGATTAAATTAACATTTGAAATTACATATTTTATGCTCTACTGGATACAGATATTTATAGGCATGCATGTAAACCTGTAGTATAGTCCCGGGCACGTTTCTCGCAGTTAGATCCATAGGTCCCTGTCTGGCAAATACAAATGCACTCTGTTCCAGAAAGAGCAGGCCGAGCATTATTTGGGCAGGGGGCACATTTGCAGGAATCAAATTCGGTCTGATATTCTTCCAGGGCCTTATGAAGATGCCTTCTCTTTGTCACAGCACAAGGGAAACCCTGAACCAGACTCACTAAAGGCAAAAGCTAGATAAGACATTGAAAAAAATCCATATTAATTGAATGATATAGTAAACCTATTTTAAGTTCTTGTGTCATTCCTTTGACTTAAATTGTATTTTATACCCACAAATATTTGACAGGTTTCTCTATCTAACCTCAAAATCTATAACAGTTGGATTGTCTATTGTAGATTTGACCCAGTCCTGGTATGTGGTGCTGTCTGGCGATACGCCCCTCTTCTCCCAGGCCAGGGCTGCTGTAAATTCAGCTCTGCCTCCTTGCACTGACGTGATACACTTCTCTGCTGCTTTTACAATTGACCCTGGAATGGACAAGTGCATTTCAAATAGGGGTTATATAACTTAAAACATAAGCCATATATATTAAATAATACATTTGTCTATGTATTACCTTCATATTTGGTTTGTATTGAATGTTTCCCACATGTGGAACTGAATGATTTTCTGTTATAGAATATAGTAAAGATGGAGGAATCTTGGCTAAAGCAACTATTCATGTCTACTTCTGTCAGTCCTGGGAATCATAAGGAGATACAGCTGATTTAAAAAAAACAGTTTCGTTGCATTTCAGAATGAGAGAAAACAATCTAATGAAGTCACTTGAGCTCCATGTGACCAAGAGCTCTAATGCTGTAATCAGACAATCATGTCTGCTTACCATAGGTCTTTAGTTCTTCTCGATCATACTGGAAAAGGAGGTCATACTTCCCCCCTAATGTCCCAGAGCTGAAATAATGTGTCCCAAACAGCTGGAAGATCTGTCTGTAAAGGGCGTAGCTGTATTCCAGTGGCAGACTGTTCAGAAACTGAAGGAACTGGTCTGCTAAGTAGAGGCCAGAGGGTTTCAGTCTGAATGTTGATGTGGCAATAACCTGATGCACCCTGTAAAACTCAGAGTCCTGCACAAAAATTACAGAAAGAGAATAAATAGGCATAAATAAGGAATAGAGCATCATAGTTTGATGCATAGGCGGAGTTTAGGGGGGGCTGGGGGGGCAAAATCAATAATGATTTTGTCTGAGCTATGAATAAAATTTAAAAATTAAAAAATTCACATTTTTTCATTTTATTTGTATTATCTTATTATTTTAGTGGTTATAATAAGTAAGTTTTGGGCAAAATTAAGCCCCATATCCTTTGCGAGTTGCGAATGATTCTCAATTTTTCATTATTTTCCCACTTTAGCAAGTCAACAAATATTTGTTGCTCCGCTAATAAAAATGTGGTGGACTGAGTCATTTATAGCTGAATTGGACAGGATATTTGATGCTATGCAATATTCAATACACAAGCCTTAAAGGGGACATATGATAGGATTTCAAGTTTTCCTTTCTCTTTGGAGTGTTACAAGCTCCTGGTGCGTAAAGAAAATCTCAAAGAGTCTCAAACCCAAAAAGATATTCTTAAATTAAGTTAAGACTCCTCTACGCCCCCCTAAAAATGTCTCGTTCTAACACACACCCACATGTTTATGTCACTATGTGGGAAGATTTGCATAACACCAAATGTTCACGCAAAAAAAGAAGACGTTTTTTATTTTCACTGTTGCTGCCTTGTTGTGGAGAAGCTGAGTTTTTCTTTGTTAAAGTGAAATGTCTTTGTTTGGCCTTCCAAAAGAGGACACAACTAGAAATCAGTGGACATGTTATATTTACAACATTGTTCCAGAACAGTTCAACCCAAATATGTGTGCAACGCATTTTACAGAGGATGAGAGTAGCCTACAAAGTGAAGTTTTATAAACAATTTTCGGTAGGAGCACGCAGATGATCAACGCGGTTAATTCACTATTAATAACCGCACCATCCATCCAACCACCTCGAGAGAGAGAGAGAGAGAGAACCATACAAACCATACAATCAGAGCACACCTCACTTTTCAGACCGATGAGCTTTGTAAAAAACGATGCATTTCAGAAGGTTGGGCATAGAGGAGAAACAATAATGTACTGTATGAAGAAAATAATGTGTTTTTTTTTTTTTTTACCTTAAACCGCATAAACACATTTCTTTACACCAAATAGAGAAAATAATGTTCTTTATAGGAATATCATATGACCCCTTTAAGATTCACCATTGGCATGTGACTATAGTGGATCTTGTGAAATGTGCCATGATCGCATCACCGATTACTCTTGAGAAGCTTATAGATGAAGCAGGCTACGGAAGGACAGATATTCAAACTTTTTCAAACTACTGCAGTTTACCCTCATGCTGTCCATTGGTTCAGCTACATCAAAAAGTGGCACAGGACAGATTCTCAGATCTTTCTTTACTGCACATACAGAATGATTTGACTGGAAAACTATCAGAAGAAGAAAAGATAGTTAAAGAAAGACAGTGGTCATCTACGGCACAATTCAGAAAAAGAGGCTGCTTTTCTGCATTAGGTATGTTTTTCTGTTTTGTATGTATTTCTCATGTAGAATATGGTATATAAATATATGAAATGTAGAACATTTAAAAAAAAGTGTTTGTGGCTCGTTTGCCTTTGGCTCGTTTGCCAGTGGCTGCCCCCCCCCCCTCCCCCCCAGCATAAAAGGGAAACTCCATCTTTACTCTTGAGATCTCTTGCCTTTTTTTGAGATGATTTCACTGCATCTTTGAGCAGTAGGCTACGTGAGTCTTTGGCCAAGTTGACTTTTTGGGATTTGATGTCTTGCTCTTTAATATCCTCAAGATTTTCTACCTGGAATGAATTCAAATCAAATCAAATTTTAAAATACAATCATTGATCAATTTTATGTGATTTGTGTGATTGTTTTCAAAGCTATAAATATCTCTGGATCTAATTTGTTATTTTTTAGATGCACTAATATTGAAATCTTGGTCAATACTGTACATCGTTTTTTTTAATGGATATACTTTCCTGCCAATTTATATTTGTACAAACTACAAAAAACCTTTAGAATTATCCAATAGTATTACAACATAATAATATACAATATAAAAGATGGATAATTATTCCTTTTTACCTTAAACCGCATAAACACAACTAGAAAATAACTAGTTGTACTAGTTGCAACTAGAAATAACATTAAAGGCGATTTTGGTGCATCTTACCCATTTACATGGGCTGAATAATAGCTAATATATTTGAAACAACCAAATGAACATAGCCTACATGTATGGTGTCAATATATTGTGTAATTTGGATATCTTTCTATTCCAGCTAACAAAGTATGACAGACAGAAATGACATTTTTCCCACCTTGATTTCATATCTCTCAATGTTGTCAGGGATTCTGTAATAGTTTCTCCTGTGTCTTTGTAGAGTGCATGCACCCCCCATGAAGGAGTTGTCCAGAACAGCACCTCTCATCTGCTCTGCTGCAGCATCAAATCTAATTTTAAATATAACCTTTCATCAGTTTTAAGATGAGTACAATCACAGATAAGCCAGTTTGTTTTGCCGACAACATGACAACACCCTGAAATCTTACAACGTCCATGAAAATGTTTTGCAATCTAAGAAACCCAAATGATCTTTATTTGTAACTCACCCATGACCAATTAGGTCTGCTCCAGGAATGAAAGCAAATACCCGGTTACTTGAACACACGCTTTTTGTTTGCCCGCAGTCTTTCTCATCAGAGTTGTCTCCACAGTCGTTCTGTTTGTTGCACTGCAGAGTAGCGTTTATACATCTTCCTAGCAAGTTGAAGACAATAAAGCAAGTTGGTTTCTGAGCATTTAAAACTGCAAATATGTTCTAGATTATAAAATCAGTGTAGGACAAATCTTAAACCTAAGGCACAACTATGCTGTGTTTTTGTGAAGAAGTTGATGAAGATAATTACCACTGCCACAGGTGAACTTGTCTTTACAGTTGACACGATCAATCCCACACTCCTTGGAGGGATGACAGACTCTTTCCTCTGTAAGAGATGGACTACAGGCCTCCCCCCCAAACTGACCTGGCCTCAAAACAGACCTGGTTCTAAACTAAATCACACAACATTCACACACTTACTAGGGCAGTGTACAATATTTAAGCTATTTCACACTAGAAAGAATGTTGAGAATTGCTGAATATTAGCAAAATCCCTTTAAGACAAGTCATGTCACACTGCGGCCATCTTTGACATTCCTTTCGGTATGCAAGTGCAACTCCTTTCTCTTTGAATGAGGAAACATCAAGTTCTAAAAAACTGTTCACTACTTCAGCTAGCGATTACATTTCATATTTGAAATCACCAATCACCATCACCAATCTGATAACAAGTGTGTCATAAATGTTGTTTATTTTGATAAATAGCATTATTTAAAAAAAGTATTATTCAGACTAGAACAGCCAGTAATCATGCATAGTCCTGAATGCATGTCTCTGACTGAATGTTTCTATAGCAACCGGGACTTTAGCGATTGGCTTTAGCGATTGGCTCTTTCATTTAGAAGGCGGGGCTTCTAACTATAGAGCAGCCATATAGAGCATTGCATTTCCCCCCATTTAAAACTATATGAGTGACCAGTCTTGGGTATAATCTTTGATATTAGCACAATATTAGAACAAGGCTACATTCTGATATTTGGAAAAACAGCATGGTTGTGAGCATGATCATGAGCATGATAACTTTTTTTAAGAAGTTAAAATTCAGAAATATACATTTTAGACATTTTCTAACAATTTAACAAGCGCATTTTGAATGAATCTGCTGAATGAATAAGTCAATATCTCACTCTTAAAGACTTGTCATCTATCGCCTCCTACTGGCATATCAATGTAACTGAAATTTAAAGACCACATCAGACCAAGGATTATATTTTTTTAACTATTATTATATTTCTGAGAAAATAATAAAGTTCCCATCATATGATATCAGTGGAATAACTTTTTTTTCCAGCTCTTGACAGATATAGTTTTTTTTCCAGCTATTTGAAATTTCATTCCGAGGACACCTATTCACAGCAGAACCATTGTTGGAACATCTACAAACTCATCTACATCTTAAATGACCTAAGGGTGAGTAAATATTTAGTTAAATAAACTAACAGCATGTCAGAAATTTCCCAAATTTATTCTGCTGCTATTTCAGCATTATATCTGGTATTGTATCTCTTTAAATACTGGTAGACCAATCAGTTTTTAGGACCATAAACTAACTTTGGAATAAATCTCTTAATTTTAATATCTGTATGTTTTACTCACAGATTTTTTGGCACACGGCGAACACTCTGACCAGGGTCCAAACTCAGTCAGCTGACAGTGTATGGGACAAGCCTCAACACTGCATGCTCTGGTCTCATGTGTCTGACAAAACTGGACACAATTGTTTTTGATCCAGTGTTCATCATGGCGTACAGCCCTGCAACAAACAAAGGTACATATTAAAATAATCAACTTTGCACATCGGAAATATGTTAAATAATGGTTACCTTGTACGTGTTTGGGTACCATAGTTACAGGTATTGCTGCAATAGGTCCATGAACTCCATGGGTAATGGTCACAGAAACATCCCATAATGGGAGTAAATGAAGCCAGGGTGCAGAGTAGGACAAGGGGAATGGTAGTACGATCCATAGAGAAGAAAGTCTGTTGGAACTTGATAGCTTAAGGGATAGTAGAAAGATATATGCAAACATACGCATCAGTTTTAAACATTGAGTAATCAAGAACTTACCACAGACAGTTTCTTTAGAAGAGCTGCAGAAACCTAATAGTACATGAGCGTGATGAATGATGCATCAATTTCAGACTCCTCCAAAAGCATGCAAGCACACTATCATGTGTAATTTTAGCCTCCGAGTTTAACTGCAATATGAATTAAATTTAAAATCAGAGAGACAGATGCACAATCAGCTACTCTGGAAAAGTAACTCTAATTCTGACCTGGATGAATTGTCTTAAAGAATTCTCTCACAACTCTCTTTACAGAATTTGTCCATCCCCCTTTGCTTCCAGTAAACCCCTGCAGCTGGAAGTCTTCACTTTGACATTTGGCTCCTGCTTTAGACCATGGGAATGTGGACAGGGAGAACATGAATAACATGTTATTACAGGTCAGAGTTATTGTCTTTCTTCATGCCGAATTTAAGGTCTCTTTTGCACGTTATGTTATTTTTCATAACTTTGGTCTTAATTTTAAACATGCATCAGTTTCTTAAATTTTTTAAAGGGTTTATTTTAAAGGCAAAAAACAATGCAAATTACTGTAGGATGCAATAAAACAAACAATTACAGTAAAAAAACAACAACTTTATTATAATTATAAAATGACTTATAGCTTATATGAGCTGTAACTATGCACACTTTATAGACACCTGACATGAGTTGCTGCAAACTCTCATTAAACTGATATGCATTTACACAAACCTGATGTCTTAAATGGATGGATGAAAAATAAATCTCTAAAATCAATTATAATAAATACATAATGTTTTATTTACAATTATTTGTATTATGTACATAGTGAAGTTTATTTTGTTATAGTTATTTCAAGCTCAGAATGAAATAGCAATGGCTTTAGTGCAGAGCATTCTTGTGCCCTTAAAATGACTAATATATATATATTTTTTCATAATTACCCCTTTATGGAAGACTAAATAAAAAGCATTCCACAGTGGCTAAATTTATAAAAATAAAAAAAACAAGCAAGATGATGAAATACAGCAATCCTATAACTAAACGTGCCCTTTCACCGACAACAAATTTTATGACTATGATAAAATCAGAGACAGATGTTATTATTTTACTTCATTCTCTTGCTTTTTTACACAATCATATGGTTTCACAGCACATGACGAAGTAAAAACAGACCACTGATTTTGCTAAAAAACCCAATTGGCAGGGTTTTGAGTCGAGGGGATTCTGTCCTCCAACAAGGGATTAAGTGGTTTTAACATTGTCCAGGGACAAGTTACATTAGCGAAACAGTTCCAGAGACACGAAGGAGACGAGTGAAGCTTAAATTGATCAATGATCAGAAAAGAAGACTTGAGAGTATTGAAGGTTCAGCCAGACACAAGGCAACAAAGCCCGGAGAATCGCCTCTTCCTCTGCCTCACCAGTGGATAAGGAGTCAGATTTAGCAGACTGCTGTCATCTACACACATAAAAGCACAGCATTAAAAAATAAAACACATTTCTAGCTATATGAGCATTTTTTTTTTTGTTGAAAAAACTATATCATCAGAATAATTTCCTTAAAAAATTTTGAGACATACCTTGATTTTTCAGTGGCAAAGGCATTGTCTCCCTGAGTTTGCTTAGAAGGTTCCTCATTTCTCGCGTATCACTGGAAGACATTTCACAACATAGGAACGTCAACAAAGATTATAGCCAAAATTATTTATTTATAAGTGCCTAAAGGCCCATTAAATTGACTGACAAGCCATTTTATATACAAAAGTTTGGAGTCTGTAAGATGTTTTACTTTTTTTTTTTTTTAAGAAGTCTCTTATGCTCACCCTGGCTACATTTATTTGATAAAAAGTACAGTAAAACAAGAATATTGTGAAATTTTACTATAATTTTACATGTTTATTATTTTCATATATTTTTTTACATTAAAATGACCAAAGCTGAATTTTCAGTATCCTTCAGCAGCCTACAGTAACCTGTCACATGATCCTTCCGAAAATCACTATAATATGCTGATTATTATCAATGTTAAAATGCATTTGTGCTGCTCAGTATTTTGGTGGAATACATGGAATATGTTTATCAGTAATTTTTCTATCAATTTAATGCATGCTTGATGAACAAACTTATACATTTTGATAAAAAAAATCTTACTGACCTCAAACATTTGAACGGTAGTGTATTCATAAATATTTAGCAAAATTTTTTTAAGTTTTGTTTTTACACCTATAATGAATGATTATAAATCAGCAGCCATTGTTTTTTTGTTTTTATTTGATTATGTATTAGCATTTGCTCATTCCTTTCAAAGGTTTGCAGTTTACAGTCCTCCTTTTTCTTTTTCTCAGGTTTTCAAATACTTTTTGCTTCAAATTTTTTCATGTTGTAATTCATCTCAGAGCTGGTAGGTTGTTTCAAATCCCTATGGAGTAAATTAAGTAGAAAAAGTGGAAGCCTTTCCTAATTAATCCAGTTTGTCATACTGTACCTCTCTATGTTCTCAATGTCTGTGCATACGACCCAGGATTCCTGAGGAAAATCTACAGGTGATGATGATCGATCTTCCAGCATCGGCACATCAGAGCTTTCATCGACCCTGTAGTCCACGTTGGGCTCAGGGCACACATCATTTCCTGAAGCGAGTGACACAAGAGTCAAAGTTATATTTTGTTTTGCTTGCAGTGAATGCTTAAAGGGACTGTTTTATGTAGTTATTGTGCCATCCCCACCACCTTCAGACTGACAGTAGCATTTCAGCATGCAGTATATTAGCTTTATGTACTCATGTCTGTTTATGTAAAGAATCTGCTGTCCTCTGCTGGCTGTCATTGACACAACACCTTTCCTATGGAGCTGCAGAACACCCAACAGACACATAGATTTAAGCATCTCTGTAATGTACATCTCCAGACAGCACTGAAGCTGGATGAACAATCTGCATATTTCTGGGTGGATTTCACCATCCTCTGGCCTAAGAAAAGCACAGTGAGAAAAAGAGAAACCACATTATATGGCATCTTACCTGACACGCCATCAAATCTGCATGGCTGTTCTAACAAACAGACTTACCCAGAGATTGCGATGAGGTTTTGATAGGCCACCTGGGCTACAGCGCATCCTTTGACGCGAGTCTTGTGCATCTGTGCCCTTAAAGAAGGACAGTCAATTGTATTCTCCCCTATGGAGATGACCTGCTCACGATGGAGAGCCACAAGAGTGTTGAACTCCTGAACGGTCTAAAATGAAGACAAATCCTGTTCAGTCTATTTTTAGAAAGTGAATGTGTATAGTTTAAGCTAAAGCAGTGTTTTGTAACATGGTTGCTGGTTGGGTTGGAAGACCACCTTGTACCAGCACCAAACCATTTACCAGCCAGTCAAACTTGGTGATCATTTTAGACTAGCTAGAAATATTCCAAAATAGCTAGCAGCTTAAACTGGATTTTCCAGCAGGGTAAACACGAGTTTAGCTGCCATTGTCTAGATGCCACATAGCAACACATGGGATCGTGGGGAGGAATGTCATTTCTAAACAATGGTGCAGTATGAAAACACAAATAATAAACATAATAACACCAATTGTTTATCTTAGAAGAATCCATATATCGGTAATAAGTATCAATGTTTGTGGGCTATACGTTTCTACTGCAATTATTCGTCATGTTAACGCTAATCCTGTTAATTTGCATATCATTGATGGTCATTTTAACGTGTAGACACACACACACACACACACACACAAAAAGCCTATCCAAAAATACTATACGCAGAAGAGTGACAAGGGTTGTCCTTCAGCGCGCTCACCGTTCTACAGTCATCCATCGCCCGCTGAGCTCTCCGCGTGCTCTCGGTGCTCTCCCGGCGCTCCGGATCCCTCACCGAAGATTTCCCGATTTGAAAAATATTGGCTGCGGATCTGGGGCGGTTCTTTCGCCCGTTCGGTGCAGAACACATGCATACGCATCCACGAATGAAACCACGTAACTGAGAAAACGTCTCTAATCCGCCTGTCCTCGATGAGAGGGTGAGGGCGATCCTTGGAAGCGGGTTGTTTCGATGATCAGAATGATGTGACGGAGCCGAGCGAGCGTCCGCGACGCTTCGACTGCATCTCCCGCACTAACAGGCGAGTCACCTTCACCCCTGTCGAGGGCCGAGCGCCGCTGCTGGATCTCCACAGATGCGGGCTTCACGACCCCTGAATCGACGGCTTCGTCGAAGTAACACAATTGCTTAGTGTGAGGAATAAGAAACATTCGCGAAGAATATTTCCAGAACGTTAGGATTTGGTTCTAAACAAGGATGTTCTGTGCTGGGTGTTCTCTCTTAGGATTAAAATGAACAAAAAGTACAATCCCAAACGAGATTAGCCAAATCTTAATAAATAAATAAATCTCATTCCAGTATAATGAATTGACACAACAAAACATGTTCTGAAACATTTTACTGTGTAAAAGAAGCCATTTTTACAACATAAACCTTGGTTCTAGCATTAAACGAGCATCTAAGCCACTCCAAGTAGGCCTTATGGTAACAGAAAAAGAGGCAGCTTATCAAAATGTACAGAAGGACTAAGCATTATACCCGGAATTATTGCTTTTTCTCTTTTCTGCTGCATTATAATACTGTTTACAGGTCAAGTAGGCAGATGCTGTAAGGAAATTGCTTAACGGGATATCTATGAATTGCACAAACCCTGTAAGACCTAAACTACAAACAAACACACAAATGATTCTCCCAGGAAGAAAAACACCTTGATAATATTTCGTCTTATTTGAAGCTACATTGAAATAAAAGTATGAGGCACTTGATGAGATGTCCACAGTCAACAACATTCATTTGTCCAGCAATCAAAGTGAGAACTAATCCTCCATACATCAGAGGAGGAGGAAGTAGCAGAGGCCACAGAAGACGATGAACGCCATCACCCAGTGAAGAGAGTAGATAGAGATGATCACAAAGTCAATGTCAAATGGCCAGCCCCACATGTCTCCCAGATCCAGTGCATCCAGGCCAAATGCTCTGTGGGGAAACTGCCAGCGACTGGCAGGGCCGCCATGTCTCTGTATTCCTGAAAAAAAAAAAAAATGAAATAAATGTGCAAACTTTTTAACGCCTAGTGTCCTGAAGACAAATGGCATTGCAAATGACATATAACAAACCCCAAAAGATGCGGAAACGCTTTGGACAGTTGGGCAGGGGCCATTTAGAATAGTTGGTCTTCTGAAAGGTCTCATGTCTTGAATGATACACTTTTGGAAAGCAAGTCTTTGTAGTTTGATTGAGCTCTGAAACAAAAGGTTGATCAGGTGGTTAGATAAAGTTCTTGCAAACGATATGACAAAAAATGGAGTTTATTTGTTCCACTAACCTTCCTGAAAGAGCACATGGGATATAAGGGTCCTACAGAGGGGACAGGGGGTATTGCTTGGCCTGTTCTTAGCTAGAGTTCTCAAACAGGGCTCACAGAACACATGACTGCAAGGATGGCACTTGTAAGGGCTGTAATATACCTCTAAACACACGGCACATGTGTATCCCTCCCTTTCTTCATCATCGCTGCCTGTTAAGTCCCACTTCATAGCCTGATAGGTGGAAATAACACATAAAATATGAATGAAGAACTGATACATTATGTTTAAGGGGGAAAAAAACAATTCTCCAATAAAATGACACCTGCTGCAACAGCCACATGTAACTGTGAATGGCGTATTAAGATCCTCAGGATCTTGCAGCAGCTTATTATTCGGATTTATGCCTGTCCTGATCCACAAATCTATTATTGACATTTTGCGAGAACTCTTTTCAGCACAACACAGCTCCTTTTTTTAATAGCTCACATATTTATGGCTTATCTGACTCCTCGTAGATTTAACAATATAGAGCTGTGTACCATTCAGAATTGAGGAAGCAAATAGGATGCAGAATTGTAAATCAAATGTGGCAAAAACAACAACAAAAAAAGCCGTATTCACCCCAATAACTATAATTTTCCTGCAGCTCCAACAGTAGAGCATTGAGCTAGAAATGCCAAAATCATGGGTTCTGAATAAATGTATACACTGAATGCAGTGCAAGTCACTTTAGATATGCCAAATACTTAAATGTAACAATAAAGTTATAATAATCGTTTGAATTATATAAGAATAGGGAAGTCCACACCACAGCTATAACAATAATGTCACAAAGGAATGATCTCATTGCAATCACTTTCAGAACATAAACAGTGAGTTATTATGCAAAGTAGCTGTTGTTATATTTATTTTTATAAATATCATTCTTGATGTAAATGGGCCTTTAAAATGAAATGAAACTTATAACATCTGTCAGTGTAAAAAGTCAGTTTTAATTATCCATTTAATCATCCATATATTTGATATCTTCATTTTTCATTCATATTTAAGCAGGCTGCTAATAATTATGGAGTTGACATTATGTAAAGTATTGCAATCTCACAAGCTTTAACGTTGATAATGTAAAGTGCTGTTGGACAATGTGTAGTGTTGTTTGCCAAATTTAAAACCTTTATAAAATGTATGTCTGTGTTAAGAAAAATTTCTGATCATTTCAGAAGAAATGCATATCAGGGTATAAATAGCCATAATTATTCAAAATTATTTATTTTTGGACTATAAGTTATGTGTGATTTTTATAAATGTCTTTGATTGCAATTCAATTAAATCTAAATGAACATCCTGAAGGGAAGTTAAATTGATTTAGTTCACAAATAAGAACAAAATGAGTCAGCACCACTCACAACTTTAAAATATCTCACCAGATCTTTTGCTTCCTGCTGTCTCTGAATCCAATTCTCCTTCTTCCTCTGCTTCCTTCTTAGGCTTTTCAGGCGGTTTTTCTCTCTTTTGGAGAGCTTTGCCTCTAGGTTGGGTGAGATGCTTCTTGATGGCTCCTCCATCACTCGGAGTCTGACCTCCTCTGGATTCACAGCTCTTTCCAGAGAGCTTCTACTCTGGGAAGCAGAACCCACATGCCTTACTTCTAAGCTCTCCTGATAATCTGACAGCTGTGGTGGCAGTTCAGAAGGCAAAGAAACATCTGTGCCTCTCTCAACAGTCTCAAGAATCTGTGGTTCTTCAGTTGACTCAACCTCAAGTTCACTTTCAGCAGAGGCTACATGGGACACAGTACAGGAAAAGCTGAGGGTTGAGGAAGGAGAGGGAGCTGAGCTTATTGTCTGAGGGAGAGCCTCCACCTCCTCCTTCCTCCTCACGGTATGTTCTCTAGTCCTTCCTAGTCTTGTCAGAAGAACTGGAGGTTTTAGATCCTGATCAACACGACTCTTACTGAGATGTACAGTTGTATCACATCCACAGGAGCATTTACAGCACTTTACAAAATTAAAGCCTCCTAAGCGAGCTCCACAATTCTGACAGTTTAATTTCCCCACTGTCCAACTGGCCTGCAAGAAATGCACATTTTATCAGAACCGATAATTTTCAGAAATCAAAAGCCCAATTGCATTAATTAAAAACAAAGAAATGAGAACTACCTGATCAACACTTGCCAAAATCCAATCTGGCAAATTTTCAACATTCAAATGCCACACATTGCATGTGCCTGCAGTCTCGCTTGATGTTACTGCCTGTATTATTATAAAGCAATGTCACTTTTACATGAATGAAAATCTTAAACCTTTCCCAATATACTGCAGTTACCTTTCAAAGACAACATATTATAAGTTTTAGATCATAAGTCTCCCACCTTCAGGAGGCTGGTCGAGTCTATTATACATCTACGGCACTTTCTGCAGCGAAGGTTTGTTGGATCTTCTAGTGTCCCCGATTGATCTTGTTCTTCAGTCTGATTGAAATGTGCATTAGAAAACCATGATTTATTACTGTACAAATCCCTAGGTAGATTAGTATTACACACAATATAATGCATGCATAAATAGTTTATTGTTCTTAAGTAGTGTAATATGTTGTCATCTTTGTATGTCTTCATTTTTTTTTTTGCACATTAGAAAACTTAATGCTTGAGCATAAAACAGGCCAATACAATCTCTTGCCACAAACAACATTAAAATTATTACAACACAGCAAGAATCACTGTATTAACTATCTAAACTCGCACTAATTTTCTCGTCAAGTTTGTACGGATATTTAAACAGTGTAAGTTAGTGTTCTTAATGAAAAATCTACAGTATTAGTTCCTGTACTGTCCGGTGTTTTTACAGTCATTGTTATGTAAATACTTCCTGTTTGTCTCAGTTAAACATTTGGTTTACGTATGTACCAAAAAAATAGCATACCACGAAAGAGCTAGCCATTTTCCTCGACGGGATTTCAGAAGAGCACCTAAAGTTGTTTGGCTAAAAGGCTAAAAACAACAAACTGGCTCTGTACTAACCACTCGAAGTGCAATTGCAATTCGCTACGGAAGCCGCAGAGGGGAAAAAGCCTCGGAACAGGCGTAAATACCGTAAGTACACAATAATGAATCTATTTCGTTCATAATGTTACTCATTCATTTATTAAATCAATCAAAATGTCCTAACCTAAAGCAGACGAATGCATAAAAATGTTGAAGAGAGACCCTATAGGAACATGGAAAATTCAATCGAAAAATGCTTTAAACACAACTGCTTGTGGTATATTTGTGGTGTAAGTTAAATGCGCTGGAGCGGCGTTTTGTTACTTTCCTCAGGCGATTGCGACTTCACATCTTTAGCCCCAATAGCCTATATATGTTTTGACTATTGAATTGTTTGAATAACTTTGTTTTACCGTCTATGGCACACGCACGCACGCACACACACACACACACACACACACACATATAGGCTATGTTTATAATAGCCTATGTATCCATACAAATACAAAACAGTCTTTAAAAATATAATTAATGTTAAAGGGGTCCTATTATGCTTTTTCACTTTTTTCAACTTTATATAGTCTGTAATGATATATATATATATATATATATATATATATAATATATATAATATATATATATATATATATATATATATATATTATAGAGACCCATGCTAATTTATAAAAAATATCTCAGAAAAAATTTGATATTGTGCATAGTTTATTTGAGTGTGAAAGTCATTAACCAAAATGTGGCCCATTTTAGCTGACTTAATCCTAACTGTATTCTCCACAGCTACTGAGAATTAAATTACAGTAAAGCCTAATATTTTCACACACACATATTGATTTATTTCCCAAATTGGAGTGACTTTTCTCAAATAATAGACACCATTATTTCAGCAGTTTAGGACACAAAATAGGACAGATGCTTATTTGATAACTGTTTAATTTCCTATTTGGATTATTATGTATTGACTTTTTTTTAAAGATTAGACTAAGAGTTTTTTTCCAAGGCAATGTTAGATGCAGTGTTTCCTGTCATACCTACACATACTGGGTTTCAAAAACAGTATCATACCTTGATTTTTAAATCCTGATCTCAAAGTAAAAAAGAGGTGCTAAAGTCTGATTTTGTGTGCATGTTATAGAATTAATCATCTTAAATCAAGGGAAGAAGGATTTTGAAAGTCTGACAGTAGCTTTGTAAAATTAACCCTGCGTGCTCTAAATGTCTCAAAATGATTAAGTTTAGAAATGTTGAAAATGTAGGCTAATCAAAAAGTAATCAAATGTAATCAGTTACATTAATAAAATCTAATTGAAATATATAACTAGCCTACACATTATTACATTTCAAATAGGGTAACCTGTAATCTGTAACCTATTACGTAACATTTCCAAAGTAACCTTCCCAACACTGAATAGGCTACTCAGGGGTCTGGATGAAGGAGAGGTGTTTTGGGCCAAACGTTGTTTTCTCAGCAGCAGACGCGCTACAGCAGGTGGCAGCAGCACAATACAATTTTCAGCTTTACGAAAACAAGCTTTACGAAAGCAAAAAAAGTTGCTTTCTAAAGAAAAAGTTCACTCCTTTGGAAATTGAGGGAATTGGACCCCCGTCTTAAAAAGCATCGTTCAAGCATTCAAATGTTGGAATTGCTTCAATAGTTTGTTGCTACAAAATCGGATGATGAGGATGGATGGATCTCACTGGAAGAAATTCTGGAAAAACGCGCGTGCATTTTCTATGCCGAGCCCACCCGGTACACCTGCGTAGGTAACTGACGTCTAGAGTCACTGCTGATATAAATGGAGCCGCGTCCGTCACAAGTCGTCAGTAACAATGTTGATGGCTGGCATCGCCTTCAAGTGTTTGAGCTCCTCTGAATGGAGTAGTGCTGTTTAATGAGGTTCTGCTAATTTTACGCTCTACGCGACATGAAGAAAACAACGACACGTTCTTATCTTTTCAGAACGACAGTGGGTAAATCAGCAGCTCGACAATGTGACTTTACCTGTGAAGGTTCCACTAAGTTATCAGATCTCCACGTCTTTGCTGATCGGCGCGCTCATTCTATGTTCCATATTTGGAAACGCGTGTGTTGTGGCGGCTATTGCTTTGGAAAAGATCGCTGCAGAATGTTGCAAACTACCTGATCGG
Organism: Carassius auratus; assembly: GCF_003368295.1. Lineage (NCBI taxonomy): Eukaryota > Metazoa > Chordata > Actinopteri > Cypriniformes > Cyprinidae > Carassius > Carassius auratus. Next base: position 21,493,094 of record NC_039263.1, on the reverse strand, counting down.
ATCACTTGCCGTGACGGACCTCATGGTGTCGGTGCTTGTGTTGCCAATGGCAGCTCTTTACCAAGTTTTAGACAAGTGGACGCTTGGACAAGTAACTTGTGATATTTTTATTTCTTTAGACATTTTATGTTGCACATCTTCAATTCTGCATCTGTGCGCAATCGCTTTGGATAGATACTGGGCTATCACCAACCCAATAGACTACATGAAGAAAAGGACATTAAAACGTGCCGCTCTTTTAATCACCGTTACCTGGTTTGTCGGCTTTTCGATATCAATTCCACCCATGTTGATCATGAAATCTCAACCTAAGAGTAAAGCAGAAGACATGGCCAATCCTGAAGCTTGCATGATCAGCCACGACCCATGGTACACCATTTATTCCACCTTTTGCGCGTTTTACATCCCTCTGATTCTCATGCTGGTCTTGTACGGACGCATATTCAAAGCGGCGAGATTTCGCATTCGCAAAACCGTTCGAAAGCCCGAGAAGAAGAGGGTGAAATGTTTGACTGTGTCACCTGCGCTTTTTAAGCGAGCGAACGGAGAGCTGGGCAAAAACTGGAAAAGCGCAGTCGAACCCAAGCCCGCCGCGTGCGTAAACGGCGCGGTGAAGCACGCGGAAGACGGTGAGTCTTTGGAGATCATCGAGGTTCACAGCAACTCCAAAAACAACATGCCTCTTCCCAACACGCCAAACTCTGTCCCTCTGTTCGAGAACAAACACGAGAAGAACACCGAGGCGAAGAGGAAGCTCGCCTTGGCGCGCGAGCGCAAGACAGTGAAGACGCTGGGCATTATAATGGGCACTTTCATTGTGTGTTGGTTGCCATTCTTCATCAAAGCAATCGTGCTCCCTTTTTGTCCGTCTTGTGATATGCCTTTGTGGCTCATCGACGTCATTAATTGGCTCGGGTATTCAAACTCGCTTTTGAACCCCATCATTTACGCGTACTTCAATAAAGACTTTCAGAGCGCCTTCAAGAAAATCATTAAATGTCATTTTTGCAGACCATAAACGTACCCTCTTTTCAGTTTTAACTGTCAGAAAAACGAGTTTATCCAGTAGGCCTATTGATTGCTCAGAAAAACAATAGTGGTGTATTTCAACAGCACTCCAAACTTGCTCTGTAGTAACACTATAAATATACATGATCCATCCTGATTTTATGTATCAGATGTATATGTTATGATGTCATTTTACATAATGTGTACTGCAAATGTTTATTCATGTCCATGACAAACAAAGATCATGTCCATGATGTAAAAAATAAAAAGTCCCACTGTACATTTACCTTGTGTCCTTGTCCTTCTGTCTAATCATTATGCACAGACCAAAAATGATAAATACTAATGTTTATGAATGAGAAACAACAACTTGTGCAATTCTCAAAGAATAATTGAATTAAATAATTAAATAGAAATTGTATTAATTCATATTATATTTAAAGCTGTCTATCAAATAAGCAACAGCAAGAAAAAAAATTCAAAGGACATCTTATGTGAATTGTCACCTTGAACATTTGACGCCTGTAAAGATATGTTCATAACATTGACTTGGATTATATAAGTATCAATATGAATAATATAAATGTCAACCTATTAATTTTTTTTACTATGTCTGATGGCACATGACCACATTTAAAGATAAAGGATTTCAAAAAGCTTAATCCACAGGAAGTGTTAATTTCTCAAGAGACAGCTGTACATTTATTGATGCGTCACTTTCAGTCCATCATTTAAATGCATCTTTATACTTTACCTCTTTGCCAGGCACTTTAAAACCCATTAATCCTGACTTGCACCTTCATCCCCTGTGGAAACCCTGCGTGAAACAATGGATACAAAGAAGCAACAGAGAGGCCGAAAGATCCTCTTAACAACTCCCTTCATAAAAGAATGTTTTCAACAAGATGCTCCACCGCACATATCTCTTTATTCCTCAAATAAAGACTTTATTAAATCTCAAGGCTTTTACATGAACAGGAATGTGCCAGTGCAAATTGTTCCAATGAATTATATTAACAGATCCCCAGCTGGCACTGTTTATGTCAACTGATGAATTCTTGTTGAAACATAATTGTCTGTTTGTTCCATCAGTGCTGGAAATTAAAATGTGAAAAGTCAATAAAACAGGCAACTGGGCTACATACTTGTGAGTTCAAACTCAAACTCTATAAGGAATTATTATTATAAAAATTTTTGGAGGATTGCACTAGGCGTAAATCCCTGGGTGGGGGGTGGTGGGAGGCAAGAACACTAAAATAAGATTAAAAAACCATGCTCTGTATTGTAAATAAAAATGCTTTATACTTTAAATACTTGTGTAAAACAACACAAACGGGCCAAAAATGCATTTTAAGTTTAGAAAGATTTTTAGTCTGCCCCTTGCCTCACAGTGCTTTGGCCCAAATGCCAGCTTTGCTCTTTTACATCACCTACACACACACACACACACACACACACAGAGAGAGAGAGAGAGAGACAAGTCCGGTGAGAGAGACGTCAATAGTTGATGAACTCCAGTAAGTAAGGTTGTCAGCTATTTTATTCACTTAAACATTGAATAAAGTGATTATTTTATCTTTAATACATGATGGCAATGTATTTTTCGACGACTCCGCTATGTTAGTAATAATAACTTTACCTGTTTAACGGAAAGGGTTGCCAAGTGTTCACAACAACCTGCTCAATAGCTACACTGTAAAAATTTTCCAGGATTTCACA
>NC_039263.1:19514327-19650163 GCF_003368295.1 Carassius auratus | reverse complement strand
TACCCTCCGTCCTCCAAATCTCCACTGGTGGGAGACGCAGAGAGGCTGTGGTGAGGAATTAAGAACAAAAAGCCTGGAAGTAAAAATACAAGGATGAGTTAACAGAGAGAGGATGGATAGAAGGATGGATAGATGGATAGGTAGATGGACAGGCAGAGAGATGGAATAACATATAAGTGGCTAGACAGATAGATCAATGGATATGGATGGATGGATGGATGGGATGGATGGATGGATGGACGGACAGATAGATAGATAGATAGATAGATAGATAGATAGATAGATAGATAGATAGATAGATAGATAGATAGATAGATAGATAGATAGATAGATAGATAGATAGATAGATAGATAGAAAAACAGGTTGATGGATGCTTTGTAAATAAAGAAAAAAAATAGAAAATAAGTTTTATTGGAAATGAACAGGTGGGTAAATGGACAGATGGTTAGAGCTATAGATGGATGTATAGATAGATGGGCTGATAGACAGATTGACAGTTTGATAAAGGTATTGTGCTGTTGTAAATAAGCATGGATAGATGGACAGACAGATAGATGAGCGGAGTTTGAGAGTGGTGGGACAGAGAGCGCTGGCGGGGGACATGCAGCTGTGCAGACTGTATTTAAAGGGGAGGAGACGAGCTGACAGAAACACTGCCCTCTCTCCGCTCACCCTTTTGTGAGGAGATTGCAGCGGCCATCATAATCACACAGGGACAAAAGACGAGAGCTGCGCTGACCATGTGATGGAACACTTTCGGCCTGACAGGCTTTTCACCTTTTCATCCATCTATCAAGCATGCTACTGTTATTTCTTTCAGATCTAGAACACAAGAGAGGCACAGTCAGGAATTTAGATATATATTTATACACATATTAGTCACACACACAGTTTTTGCTGCTTCTTGCAGAAACTTGTTAAAAAAGACACCCACACATGACAGCGACACGCTTCGCACAAATCAATGGTGTGCGTAATGAACGCCGGCGATGAGCAAAAAATGGCCCCATTTAGAACACAACGCACCGGCGAACACGCGCTTACCTGTGTCTGCGGATTCAGCACATCACCATGGCAATTACAGCCTCTGCCTCCTCTCCGAGGCAGGGTGGCCAAAGAAAGAGGGGCGTTCATTAGCCCCAGCGGGTGCCCAACTTTGGAACGCACACTCTGTTTTATTCCCGGTCTCTGTTCCCGTTGCCAAACTCTTCCAGGGCAGACCCAGCCGTAGTGCTTTTTATGAATTCAAATACCTAGAAAGAGCCATCTGGATGGGAAGATATTAATGACACACGCAGATCCCAGCATGCATCCCAGTTCTAATCAGGCGGCGCTCGCTCCGCAGCTCTGTTTTCCAGGGAATAGGGGGTGGCGTGGGTAAGTTTAGGGGGGCCGCCTGCATGGAAAGGCACGATTGATGCTTTGTGTGGAGGGGTGAATACAAATGAAGGATGTGTCAAACTGCAATATTTGGGTCCCCATAGATTAGCATACGGCAGTTGGGTAATTATACACACACTTGATTGAATGGAGTCAAAACAGGGGGATGAGTAAACTTCTGACGGCTTTTGATTTCTATGGAAATGGGGGCAACGAGATACATGCATATTACAACACGCACACATTTTCAAACAAACAGCCTCCATTTTGTGTTTGCTGTGACAGATGTGTCCATTTCAGTAGATAGATTGATACTTAGATAGATGGATGCATGGGGGGGAAAATGTGATATGCTTTGTTCGTTTCAAGTGTAGACCTTCTGCAGTGTGAATGACTTTATCTAACAACAAAAAGACATTTACGGCTGACGGAATTGCATTTACTTTTATTGAGTCGTATGTTATTGTAATAATATTCAGAATGGTGGTACTTCAGGTTGTTTCTGGTTACACTTGTAAGCTGTCCTTCGGTACCTGCTGTTTTAGTAAAGCCCAGAGGGGCGTCAGCTAAACAGACTGAATTAAATCACACACTGAGATTTGAGAAGCATGTAATTTGTATTTTTTAATAGGTTCGAATGGTTGAGGCTGGACTTCGGCGTATTCTGGTGGATGAGAACTCGAAGGTTAAGCAGGAATTTAAATAAGAACATACTGTAATTTAGTACTATTTCAGTAACATTGTATTCCCCCCCAAAAGCCAATATATATATATATATATATATTCATCTTCTTATTTTAATTAATGTTTCTTTTGATTACTATTCCAACAGAATTAAACCCAGCATGTTCTTAATCCCTCAGGAATTTAATATTTTATTATCAAACAGGCACGCACACACAACTCTTTCACATCAGTGGATGTTATCATGTTTCCTTTGTTCGAATAATTTCACTTTAATTTATTTCTGTAATCATCAGAGGTGCTTTCTTTTATTTTCACTTTTGGATTTTCAGTGTAGTATCATTCATTCCTTTTTTCTATCTTTTTTTTTTTTTTTTAAACAAATTTATTCCAAACATAAAAGGCACTTATTTAAAAAAAAACTCTGCAGCTTTTTATCAAAAGAAAACTGCAACATTTTTTTCAATGTCAAAGCAAAATTAATTTGCAAGATTAATCCTAGTAATGACAGGAAAGCCTGAAAGCATGTTCATTCTGACGTTCTGTCTGTATATAGGACCTGTAGAATGTTTTGGCTTGAGTCTCCCAGGTATATTGCTTGTTTTTGACTTTCCCCAACTATTATTTTATTTTATTGTTTCGTTTTGTTTCCCCCATAACTGCGTATATACATGCATGTGTGCATGTGTGTTTTAACCCTTGAACAGTCATAAACAAATTGATGATTTTAATATATTCAAGGTAATATTGATCAATGTGTAAATAAATTCGCCAAAACTGTGTGACAGTTAAAATATATGTAAACATTGCATTTGTATATCATTATTATTAGTGGTAGTAGAAGTATCCCATCCACCCCTACCCAAAAAAGTTAGTGGGACAAAATTATTGGGCCACTTTAATGGTTGTTATGCCCTTCTTGTACTGCTAGCATGTGGAATGAAGTAAAACAGTCACATTAAGAAGCATTGACTATATTAAGCTATCATTTGAGACCTAAATAGTACCTAGGCATGAGCAGGAACTATTAGCCATGGCTGACTCAAGCTGTACTCTATTTCATCATTGCAGCGTCTATGACAGACTGTTCTGTTCCCCAGAATCCTTGGAGGTGGCTGGCTCTCTCATTCCTAACCCCGTCCGATGTTCTTTCTTTCTTTCTGTAGTTGGCAGGGCCATTTTGAGAAGCTACTGTGCATGGCGGCCTTAGCACAGAATGTAATTTCAGGCTCCAACGGGGGAATAAGAAAAAAAGAGGGAGAGAAGAATGATAATACTGTGGAAAGGTCAAATATTGATCATGCTATAGAGAGCAGTTTTAGGCAGGCTCACCATGAGATCTTTCAACAGGCTTTCGCTCTCTCTCTCTCTCTCTCCCACTCAGGGACTCGTCCTTCATCTCTGGGGAGAAAAGAAAGTGAACGAAGAATGAAAAAGTGTGAGGGAGAAAGAAAGATAAAGCGAGAGAACATTCGGGCCGAGTGAATGAATGCCGTGCACCTCCCGTGCTGATTTGAGTAAGTGTAAGGGAAGAGAGTGCTCCTCAATTCCGCGCCTGTCCAATAGTGTTTACGCCAGGTGGGAATATCCAGCCTGTGTCCTTGTAAGACAAGAGGCCCCAGTGGATTCAGATGAGGTGGTTCACTGCCGTGGCGTATGTCGGCTCGCCGCATATTTCCCAGTGCTTTATCCTGGCCAGAGAGAGGGTTGAGACCAAAAGAAATGTCCTCAACAATCAGCAGAAATCCCCTCAACCTTGGGCTCTCTACCGACCTGAGCCCTCGTCTCCATGAGAGTAACTGAAAGAGACACGCAGACAGGGGCTGTTAGCAAGTCTTATTTACGTACTTGGAATTCTCGGCTAGTGTTAAAGCACTCCATTCCAGAAACATCTGGCCAACTGACACGGCCCTTTCGCAATTTCTTTCTTGAAAACTCCTCATTTTCCCTCCGCAAAATACAAATGATTTTGCCACTGCTGTTGGTTGGTTGCCAAAACCCGTTTGTTTTGAGTGGAGCTGTCGATTAGTCACTTCAGCATTTATATCATCTATATTATTACTAAACTGAGTAGTGTAATTTACTACTGGGACATTGGTGTTTTTTCTTATTTTATTTTATCTGGTCTGCAATGTATATTGTAGCATAGGGTTTCATTTGAACATTATATCTCAAGGAAAAATTAATTGCTGTGGTGTAAGAAAATTATTTTAGATAATTTTAGATAGCTAAGGTTGAACACAAATGAGTCATGTGTATATATACAGTATTGTTCAAAATAATAGCAGTACAATGTGACTAACCAGAATAATCAAGGTTTTTAGTATATTTTTTATTGCTACGTGGCAAACAAGTTACCAGTAGGTTCAGTAGATTCTCAGAAAACAAATGAGACCCAGCATTCATGATATGCACGCTCTTAAGGCTGTGCAATTGGGCAATTAGTTGAATTAGTTGAAAGGGGTGTGTTCAAAAAAATAGCAGTGTGGCATTCAATCACTGAGGTCATCAATTTTGTGAAGAAACAGGTGTGAATCAGGTGGCCCCTATTTAAGGATGAAGCCAACACTTGTTGAACATGCATTTGAAAGCTGAGGAAAATGGGTCGTTCAAGACATTGTTCAGAAGAACAGCGTACTTTGATTAAAAAGTTGATTAGAGAGGGGAAAACCTATAAAGAGGTGCAAAAAATGATAGGCTGTTCAGCTAAAATGATCTCCAATGCCTTAAAATGGAGAGCAAAACCAGAGAGACGTGGAAGAAAACGGAAGACAACCATCAAAATGGATAGAAGAATAACCAGAATGGCAAAGGCTCAGCCAATGATCACCTCCAGGATGATCAAAGACAGTCTGGAGTTACCTGTAAGTACTGTGACAGTTAGAAGACGTCTGTGTGAAGCTAATCTATTTTCAAGAATCCCCCGCAAAGTCCCTCTGTTAAAAAAAAGGCATGTGCAGAAGAGGTTACAATTTGCCAAAGAACACATCAACTGGCCTAAAGAGAAATGGAGGAACATTTTGTGGACTGAGAGTAAAATTGTTCTTTTTGGGTCCAAGGGCCACAGGCAGTTTGTGAGACGACCCCCAAACTCTGAATTCAAGCCACAGTACACAGTGAAGACAGTGAAGCATGGAGGTGCAAGCATCATGATATGGGCATGTTTCTCCTACTATGGTATTGGGCCTATTTATCGCATACCAGGGATCATGGATCAGTTTGCATATGTTAAAATACTTGAAGAGGTCATGTTGCCCTATGCTGAAGAGGACATGTCCTTGAAATGGTTGTTTCAACAAGACAATGACCCAAAACACACTAGTAAACGGGCAAAGTCTTGGTTCCAAACCAACAAAATTAATGTTATGGAGTGGCCAGCCCAATCTCCAGACCTTAATCCAATCGAGAACTTGTGGGGTGATATCAAAAATGCTGTTTCTGAAGCAAAACCAAGAAATGTGAATGAATTGTGGAATGTTGTTAAAGAATCATGGAGTGGAATAACAGCTGAGAGGTGCCACAAGTTGGTTGACTCCATGCCACCCAGATGTCAAGCAGTTTTAAAAAACTGTGGTCATACAACTAAATATTAGTTTAGTGATTCACAGGATTGCTAAATCCCAGAAAAAAAAAATGTTTGTACAAAATAGTTTTGAGTTTGTACAGTCAAAGGTAGACACTGCTATTTTTTTGAACACACCCCTTTCAACTAATTGCCCAATTGCACAGCCTTAAGAGCGTGCATATCATGAATGCTGGGTCTTGTTTGTTTTCTGACAATCTACTGAACCTACTGGTAACTTGTTTGCCACGTAGCAATAAAAAATATACTAAAAACCTTGATTATTCTGGTTAGTCACATTGTACTGCTATTATTTTGAACAATACTGTATATATATATATATATATATATATATATATATATATATATATATATATATATATATATATATATTTCTTCTTCCTTTTTTTTCTGTTTTTCTTGAACAGTAATGAACAAATTTCCATTTCTTGCATATCAATTTACTGTTTATTCTGTGATAGAAATAGTTTATTTTGTTGTTGTTTACATATTTAATATGTTATTATTCTAAATGCTATCATTTTATTGTTGCAAAAGTTTACAAATTTCTACAGAAAATACAAATCAGTTCTTTTAACAAGTGATATTTACCTCATTTTTATAATAATTAATAGTACTCATTTATATTTTACTGCTGTCAGTCGATTAAAAAAAGAAATTACTTAATCACAAATATTTCTGAAATAAATCACGATTCATCGCGCACAGCCGTATTTGTGCTTGCAATTGAAGAGCACGTGCAAGCACAGTATAATGGCTGATAGGACAGAAAAAAATAGTTCTTACTGACATTTGACCTGACAACATCTCATCTGACAAAAGTTCACTGAAGTTCTACTGAAGCTTCCTCGTGAAATGTACCGTTTCTGAAAAGTCTCCTGTTTGTTGTGGTCATAAAGATGTTCTTCATCTAAATAAATGCAATTCTTGTCAAGAAAAAAGAGACCGAAACAACAGTTGTGAGTGGGGTGTTCAACCCTAGCTTCACCCCTGCGTTAATTGTGTTAAATATTTTTAGTGCAGTTAAACTGGAAAAATGAATTGCATGTGTTAACATGCTAATTTTGACAACACTAATTTATTCATTAATTTATTTAAAATGGGGGGCAGTTACAGTTTGTATACATGTGTACATTATTCCACTCTTTGTTTAGATTATAATAGTCTTAGAAATTAGAAATTTTAAGTGTTTGGTTTGGATTTCTGGTGATTTGTGGTCTGCAAAAACAGAGTCCCACACAAACCACTGGTATACTCAGCAGCTACACACAGATTCATGCCATTTACAGTCTATTAGAGGATGGCTGACACATCCTTATTATGCCACCATATGAGACGACAGAGGTCTGATTGGCATTTATGTTAAGGTCACTCTATTTTGTTTACTCAACTGAAGCCTGTGAGAGAATTTGAGCCTGTTGATCTATTGTTCGCATTGGGAGAGTTAAGTAACTTAGCCTTTCTCCACAAGAACTCTCACAGTTGACGCAAAGCAGATTTCCAGTCACTTAACATTCAGCTCACTGAGCAGCGAAGAGCAGTCATTTACGAAATGGTCAAAAGATTCATATTTATGTACACATACCCTCAGATTGTCTAAGAAGTAACCCTAGTAAACGGCAATTGAGCATAAATAGCTATATGGCTTTTTAAAGTAAATTTGTTTGGTGTTCAGTCACTGTGACCTATGTGATGTGTAGAGCGCACGATTTAGCTCACTAGATAATATCCAAACAGTAGATGATTGCTGAAACTTGATAACTTCAGGGAGGAAATGTGCACGGTTGAGGGCAATATTATTTACAGTAACGTTCATTAAAATTCAGTGCCACATAAGATAGAAAGCGTATTTAAACCTAGCGATGAACTTGTTAGTGAGCATCTGTTTAGTGAGTTTTAGTCCTGGTCCATCATCGCTAGTTTGTTCCTTGCTACTCTTTGTATAAGTATTTTTAAAAAAAACCTCGCTGTGTCTAGTGGGATAATAATGAATCAGAACTTTTTATTTCAAATTAATCTCTACCTATGTAAATTAAAGGTCAAAAGATCCCCTGTACTTTCTGTCTTCATCATGTATATATTTAAACTCCAGTTCAGTCATTATCGCAAACTAGACTCCAAGGACTGAGATCTATCACCTCTGATAGATTCAGAGCAGAGCCTGGAGGACACAGGGCCTGTAAAACACCTCCACGGTGATCCGCTTGTAAAATATGCCGTGATTTCATGAACTGAGGGGCATCAGGTATGCAAGGTATATGGTAGCAGCTTAGGGTTTTCAAGGAAAATGTATGAGGTGTTTGTGAGGCTCATTGATGTGTATACCTGCTAGAAATGAGAAAAATGGGTCCAGATCACATTTTGGTATCAAAATTATTAAAAGTTTTTTTTTTTTTTCAAATGGCAAACTAAAAAAATAATAAAAAAAATACAACTTTAAATATTAAAACAACAACAACAGGGTAGTGCCTAGAGTGTGTGCTAGAATGCTACTCAATCTGTTACTTTGTTTGGCAGTTTTTTCTAAGATGAGCAAATTTTTTGAACCCCATTTCTTTTCCCCTTGTTTTTATTTATTTATTTATTTTACTTTTAGCTTTTTTTATTAGTCTTTTAGTCTATTTGTTAAGCCTTCTTTATTATCTCTTTTTGGTTTTTTAGTTTTTTTTAGTTTTAGTAATTTAATGTCATTTTGTTTGTTTCAATTAATATTTGTTTCATTATAGCTTTATTTCAATAAATTATTATTATTATTATTATTATTTTATTTATTTATTTATTTATTTATTTTTTTGTGGTAACACTTTTGCAATAAAGTCCTTTAGTTAATATTAATGCGTTAACTTACATTAGCTAACAATTAGCAATGCATTTGTTTTACAGTATTAATACAGTATTTTACAGTACAGATATGGGTTTTGAGTAATATATTATTAAATGTTGAAATTAACATAGAAATACTTTAGAAGTAGGCCTACTTTATTACTGTAGTTCATCTAATCTAGTTAACTAATGTTAACAATGTTAATATTGATTATGTTAACCCTGATTGTGCAGTGTTGCTGTTTTAGTTTTAGTTAACAATACTGGTTTGCAGCCTTTTATTTCTGTTTAATGTTTTTATTATTATTGTTATTATAATACATAATTTGGGTTGCACTTTATTTTACAGTACGTGTACTAACATGTACTTATAGTGTACTTACAGTGTATCTATCTAAGTAAGTTCTGGTAATACAAGGTACCTACATGGGGTAGGGTTAGGTTTAGGTGTAGGTTTAGGGTTAGTACCTAGTTATTACATAGTTATTGTAATTACTATAATAAGTACTTATGTACATGAGGAACAGGACTGTAAAATAAAGTGCTACCATAATTTCTAATCAGTGTTTCAATAAAGGTTTTCATCTATTTTCACACTGGAGTTCGCCTTAGACCATTTTTTATAATTTCTAACAAGTCAAACATTTTTGTTTCAAATAGTTCTGAAATGTGTGATTAAAAAGGCTAATGAATGCAGATATTTAAACATTCTGTTTACATGTTGCACTGTTAACCCTTTGAGTGATCATAGCCAATTCACCTTTGTGATTTGTGAGTTAGGAACCTTGTAGTAGTCAATGCTAAGTTTACTGGGATCTGCTAGATTCTTTACGACATTGAAAAAAAGACATAGAAAATTGCGGGTGGTGCAAGTCATTGCGTTGGTGTACAAAACCCAGGCTCTGCAGTGCGGTGCAGTTAGTGGAAATAACGACAAATTGAAGTGTGCAAATAAAACGCTGTGGCCACTCGCCGACCAGTAAAGTGTAATTATGTACAACTCTTTAAGCAGTCTTCTCCTGGAAGATGGGTTTGCAGAAAAACACGTGGCTGTATGAAGATAGAGAGCTTCTATTAGCGCACGAGTGTGTAAACGCACAACAGGCAAGTTTGAAAACTTAAATCTTACTTTGCCTGCCAACGGTGCAAACTGGAGGCTGACGAAAGCGTTTTATGCAGTATCGGCAGTTTATTCTGTCTGAATGAGTAATCGAACGTGCCCTGAGTGATTCAGATTGTAACGGAATTCATTATTCATGGTGAATAGCTCATTTACTGGTAATTTCTAATGGCTTTATTTGGATGTGACTTTTGAAATTCTACTAAATGTTCCTCTGCCATCACTTATTAGCGCAATGCATTTATGAATCAGTAATTTTTGTTAATGTGAGTGTGCTTTGAAAATCTGCATTGCCATGCTAATGCTCCTCCAAGAGAGGGTGGAGGGAAAATGGTTCAATAACGATTTGTTTACTAAAAGTCATTGTGGCCAGTTCTCATCCTATACACCCTCATCCCACCCAACATTCATTAGAGTCACTGGACTAATTAAAAGGACCACTTTTGAGTGTGTGTGTGTGTGTGTGTTCTCCGTTATCTCCGAGTTCTTCTGGCTGCAGTGGAAAGAGGTGGATAACCTTCTCTCCGCTTCTAAACGAGCGTAGTTAGAAGCTTTACGTTTTTCTCCCCCTGCGCCATGTGGAAAGGGAAAAGATATCGAACCTGTAGGGCAGTTTTTTTATTTGACGTCGAACTGCAGATAAAGATTCAAGCCAGTGGCTAACCACTTTGACAGCTGCTATAGAGGGTATTTTGTCTATGAAATGCAGTCAGGAGCACTTCAGGAGAAGGTGGGGGAGAGAGAAACGGAAACTAGGGAGGCTTAGGAATAGGCCCAAAACATACTTAATGTAAATATGTGAACAGAAATATGCAAACACTTCTTGTATTCTACGCAAGCATTTCATGTGTTGTTGAGTTGCGAAATGTGGCCAGCCACATACGTTGCATATACAGTACCGGTACATCACAGGAGAATTCTGTTATTTTCATAGTCTTATATTTTTTAGTAATTATAGTTATTATATATGCATAGTTTTTAAAACATTTTTTGAAAACAAAATGGGCAACTCCATTATCTTGCTAAGCGTTATTTCATCGCTACGCTGTGAAAAATATCTTTGGTTCATATTATGGTTAAAAAAAAAAAATTCTACTCTTGTTTTAATGGTCAAATAAATTTTTTATTAATCAGAAAGCATGTCTAATTAATTGAAATCATGAAAAATTGTGTTGTTTTAATAATGTTTTAATAATAATTTTACTATTAATAGTAATACTATTGTTACATTAAGTGCTGTTACTGTCACAGTTTCTTTTATTTTGATGGTTTGCTGTAGAAGACCTTTCTGTTTGTATATGATAAGACGATAGTTTTTCTCAAAAGAAAAGGTAAAAGTGATGTAAAAGTTAATGTTCACATACTCTCATAATATTGAGGCGGCTGTGATTGATAACGAAGCGAGAGTCATGCACGCTTTAGTATTTGTGTAGTAAACGAAACCATGCGTCTGCGCCATTCATTCACACAGAAACGCGCAGACCTTGCGGGATTCATACTTAGTCTTTTTGCAGCACAGACAGTAGACCATATCGCGTTTTGATTTAAGTGTACTGACCTACTTTCAATTTATCCACCAAAAATGGTCAAATTCCATGACATTCCACTTTATAGAGTAAATTCCATTTTTATGATGGGATGGGTTTTCTGCCTAATGGAAATCATAGGGCCTTATGTATTGTAGATTGTAGCTTAAATGCTGCTTGTCCCTTGTAGAAAATCTGTCTTAAGGTTGTAGCAATGCTTTGGAGGAAGCTTCTAGCTGGTCCTTGATCTTCATTAACTGGTTGACCAGCCACCATGTACCTTGAACCAGCTACTGTAGAAACCAGCTACTATCTAAAACACTGTTACTTGCTTAAACTGGATTTTCCAGCAGAGAGAATTGCCAGGTTTCTCTTCCAGGTTAACAGCTGTCATGGTAGAGAACCACTGATGAATTTTAGCTACTGGAACAATAACACATCTGGCTTAGTTGCGCAGACATTTGAAGGTAAATCTATCAGTCCCTTCAGTATTGTGGTTTATTACAGAGGCAGCAACGCAAGAGCGCACATATGTTTAACAGGATCTCGCTTGCCAAACATTTGTGACTAGATTTACTTAATAAAATATGTTTCTCCTCAGGATCCCAGTCATTTAAAGAACTCAAGTTTTTAGAGTAATAAATGTACCACAGTCATTTGAAACATCAACCCATGATTATCTGTCCTTTTATGAGGGTTTAGAAATGTGCAGTGCTGGATTTTTTACAGTGCTGTCCATGGCTTACCATACTCATAAAATATTTTATGAGTATGCTATTTTTTCACCTTTAATATTTAATATCGCAAGTCCTATAAAAGGTAATATTTGTTGTAAAAATGTAACATTTTCAGATATATACTTTACAGTGTACGTCATCAAATATCTGCCAAGTCAGCGGAAAATAGCATTTCGTTTCGGACCCGCTTTTCCCAGCTGACTAGTTATACAGCAACTGTCAGTAATATAATTTGTCCGTGACAGTTATTCAAGACTTTGATTGATTATTTGAGGATTTGAGGCTACTACGACTGCAGGGTCCGAAGAAAAACCCAATTTTAATGTAGAACGTAATGCAAAACTCACATGTCTACAAGATTTTCCTTCTGCACTGACGTCGCACGTCTACCTTCATTACTTTCTTCATCTGTGATTCTGAAGCCTCCAGTTGCAAAAGTTAGTGTTTTGGTGCGCTGCATGTAATGTAAATATTTATTCATAAATCTGTTCTCATATTCTATTCATTTTTTAGTCAGAAAATGTGTGTGCGCAGTTCGTTGTTTGTGGGTACACGTGTACCTGCTTGCGTGTGTGTGCGTCTTTAAAGAAAAAGACAGGAGAGATTTCTGGAGTGTGTGCGAACCCACAGAACGCCTAATTAAATTCCTATTCAAATCCAGCAGTATTTCATGACAGCTTGTGATAAAAACCCCATTGTGTGTAATGATATGCTTTGTGAATATGTGTGAGGAGAGATGGAACAGAAAGCTTTGGGGGGAAGTGGGAGGAGGGAAGCTCGCTGCTTCCTACAGTCGAAAGAGAAAATGGTAATACAAACATGAAAGTAGCCCTTGAACTACTTTTTCACCTCTGTTACAGACCTAGAATTTCTGAATCAGCAAGCATCTTTTTCTCCAGGTGTCCATGAGCCGCTCACTGTATATTGATTAGGGAATATGAGCAGGGAGCTCATCTAATTTGCCCTGGAGTTTATAGTATGCTATAATAGACTGTTCAATGATTTATAATATCAAAGTCCTTTATCATTAAAACATCATGTAAATGGACTTTAATAGCCAGTATTTGCAGCATCTCCACTATACTGTATTAGATTTTAATTATAGTTCCCTTGATTTGTCCATCATTTTACTTCAAATTGAGTATGTTGAATATTCGTGATATAAAATTAAGCGACAATGGGAATATTACAATGAGTTTAATGTTTTTTATTCAACCATTAAGTTTCCAACAGGCCATGTAATTAACTAGTTTCTCGATCCTACTAAAAATTTTTCTTCGTAACATGTTTTTCCATTACTTTAACTTATCAAAATTAATTTATCAATGTAAACTTAATTTTTAAGTGGCTTCAGGTGTTTTTTTGTTTTTTGGTTTTACAATGAGAGTGTATTTAAATATGTTTCACTAGCTTTTCTTATTTAAAGCTCAATAAACTGGCACTCTCGTCCTCCATTGTTTGGACAAACTGATGCCATTTGAGACACTTTAGCCTTAAATCTCAGTAGCAAAAACTGTTAGTTTCACCAAAAATTTTAATTAGCCCATGATTTACTCACCCTCAAGGCATCCTAGGCGTACAGTATATGACTTTTAGTCGTTATATAAAATAATGGCCTGGCTTTTTCAAGCTTTATGATGGCAGTGGGAGGGTGTTTTAGTTCAACAGTCCAAAAAAAGTCAAACAAATCGCTTCTATCCGTAATAAACAGTTCCACACATGGCTCCTGCATGTAAATAAAGGCCTTCTGTAGCGAATTGATGTTTTTTATCAGAAAAACATCCATATTTGAAACATTATAGAAACAGTTTTCTTTAACTTTCGCTATCATATGCGCAAACAGTTCCAGGCAGATGACGTAGGATGTTTACATAGCGATTTCATTGGAAAACTACAGACTTGGCAACAATGGGTTAAGACGTGTGCACACCAAGAATGAGAACTATAACGATAACTTTAAAAGTATCTCAAATTAATTCTTTCACAACTATAGGGACACAAAGGAACAATATCATTAGAATTTCTTTTTTTTTTTTAGCTGATTAATGTTAAAAACATTGACAGTCTTTAATGAACTGCAGCATTTAAAGTGGCAGACAACAAAAAAGCAGTCCACACTTATAATAAAGAGAGTGTCATCGTGTGCTGCTGTGAACACAAATGTAGTTATCATTATTAATAATAATAATGATACACTTTATTTAGTATAGCGCCTTTAAAGAGTACTAATTACTGTTATTGTTCTTGGTATGAATTGGACTTTAGAGTTCATACATATATATATATATATATATATATATATATATATATATATATATATATATATATATATATATATATATATATATATACACGTATATATATTATTCAATGAATTGCTGATTCAATGGATTAGTTTCATTAAAACCTGATTAATAAATAAATGCAGTCTAAAGTTTGATTCACTGATTCAGTTGCATCACCATCCAAAAGTTAGTCCCTGTGTGCGATTTATTTAAAGTATTGCTTAGTGAAAAATATGTATCTAGTAAAAAGGTTTTATAGTTGTATTTGTGCATTCAAGTAAATTATCCCTTTTTCTTGATTCATTTAGATCTAGATTTGTCTGTTCAACTTTCTGCATTAAATATTTTAACATCAGATTTTTGTCTTATTGCATTAAATACCATAAGTCATAATCTGTATTCTTTTTTTTATATTTTTTTATCATGAATAGTTTTGTTCATTTTGATTGTGTCCATGTTTGCAGGATTAATTTGGATAGAAATTACAACAACAAAACAACAAACGCTAAGGTAAGCATTCTACTGAAAAGCAGGTTTATTTTTCTATCCTGAAAAGTGTTATTAATGGCATTCAGCATTATTTCTTCTCCTCTCGCTCTCTTTCTGTCTCCGTGGCCCATCAGAATACGCCTGAAACCACAGTTGTATTGAAGATCATAAAAAACGTAAAAATATTGAGAGACGTATAGATATTTTATAACTGTATCACCCAGCAACTCTAGTTACCCTTTCTTCTCAAGCTTGCTTTAACTGGTTCTCTCTGTATCTCCATCCCACTCCTGTCTTTTTTGCTCGGACAGTCTCCCATTTTCAGCTGGAGGCAGAGTTCTGTCTGTAAACCTCTGGAGATGCGCTCTCTCTATCTCTCTTTCTCTCGCTCCGTCTCTCTGACAACTGCTGCAGGGGTAAAGGCCTGTTGTGTTTCTTGCTGTTTGTTTTGGGAGGCTGCATGTTAAGTGACCTGTCCATCCAAAACATTCTCTCTTTCTGATCTTTCTTTATATCTCAGTCAAACGCTCTGCTTGGACAGCGGCATTCATTGATATAGTAACAACCTATACAGCACACTCACATGACACCAACCCTAGCGTACACACACACACACACACACACACACACACAGCAGCAATAAAACAGCACACCTCCAGGAAGCAGTTCGTGTCCCATTCTCTGTATGCCTAAGGGAGTTCATAGTAGTACAGTAGAGAGATAGAGACGCTCGCTACACTATAAACAGCTGACTAGATGTGTGTAGAAAATGTGAATGTTGTTTGTGCGAGAGTTTGTTGCCATGAGGTGAGTTGTTCTAGTTGGTTGCTAGGGTGTTGTTGATGCTTTTATAGTGTGTTCTAGGTGGTTAACTTGTTGTTAGGTAACTTTAAAAGATATGTTTTATGATGCAGTAAAATGTAAACTAACTGGTTTTATATATAAATATATATGAATATAAAATAAAATGTTGTTTTTGTTACGCAATTATTTATCAATAAAAAAATGCGATTAATGTAGCTGAATCAACCTGGAGTGCGTTTCCCTTACAACGACGTAACTAACTGATTAACCACCATATTACGATGCATTGTTGTGGAAACCAATTACCTAGTCATGACTGTTTTCTGAAACCACGGTACCTGTGTCGCAGAACCATTATTTAAACCACGGTGGTTTGAGCTTTCTTTATGATGATGTTGTTCTTCTTCTTCGATCTAATGGCTGACTATTGCACATACCGCCACCTACAGTAATTTGGTTTTATTTTTCTTTATTTTCGAATTCAATAGCCTACGCTGAAATGACGTTACATATGAGTGGAGTAATAACGCAACATTCCTTTGTTCCGCAATTAATTACATATACAGTACATACATATACACACACAAAAATATTGCTCTGCTTTTTTGTTCCTAATGTCTATAATTTCACAATTTGATATAAATACAATTTCTTGAAATAAGATGGGTTTAAAATGACACAAAACCCACAATCAAAGCATGAAATTGCAGTTCTTTTGGAGGAGGTGGAAAATAATAAAATCCAGCTGTTTTCAAAGCTGAAAAACAGCAGAAATCACTCCAAAAATAAATGCTGCTGGCTATGGGTACTACAGAAACCAAGAATAAGTGGAGGGACTTCGCAAGTGTGACAAAGCGGAGGGCTGCGGAACGTAAGAGGGAAGCAAACAAGGCTGGTGGGGGTATCAATTCAGTTCCTCCTCTCACTACAGAGGAAGAGAGAGTTTTGGCCATCCTGGGGCCTGAAGCATTGGAAGGATCCTTGGAGGTATAGATGCATGTGCATCAACCAGGGCTTTGCCTTCAAAGTTGAGGCCTCCACCATCAGGCCCTCTCCAGTCTGGCCCTTCAACAACTTCTGTTAAATATTTTCAGGTAGAGAATATTCTATGTTCTAATTCTGTAAAAACAACAAAATCACTCACTTATTTATACATTTTTGTTACTTTATTTGGGTACATTCATTTTATATGTGACCTTGGACCCCAAAACCAGTCTTAAGTCACTGGGGTATATTTGCGAGGGCCACGCTGCTATATAGTTTCAAACTGAATTTGTAATAAAAAATATTTAAAGACGAATTAGGTAAGATCTAAGCACCACAACTTTAACCTTTCCAAATCACTCAAAGAAGAGGGTAACATTTTCTAAAGGAATAGGGCATAGGGTCGATAACTTTGAACAGAACAAACCCGTGGTGCAGTGCAATCAATGACGTCGGCACAGCAAACTAACAACAATCTATGCCTCTTACCACAGGTGAAGAGCTGTCGTTCCAACGGCACAAGTTTGCAATGCAGTTTGCGAATGTTTGTTTGAACTATGGTTTCAGGAAACACTGAATCGTTGAACTATGTTTGTAAAGACGTAACTTGCGACCATAGTTGGCTAACTATGCTTTTGGGAAACACACCCCTGATTAGATCATACATTAGATTATACTAGACAAAAAATAGTTGCACATTTTTGCTTTTTACTGTCAGGTGGTTGTTTAAGTTTTTTAAAAGAGTCTTCTTTCTTATAGTCTGAAAATCATTGTCTGAACATTTATACCATTCATGTACAAAAGTACAATAAGTTTAATACTTCCTGAAACCCCAGCCCTTAGCATGAGCAATAGTAGTGATGCTTCCCTTACCAAGCACCGCTAATAAGGCATAGTGTGGTGAAGGGCCCTGTTGTGTCCCCTCTCGTGTGTTTGCGTTCCCCTAGCTAAATGATGTGGCCTGTGTAGTGATACAGTGAACCTTGACATGAGCCGTGGAACATTTATCCTCATTAGGGCTGATCTTTAATGCAGCTGTGCTGTGTTACCATTGTATGACACTCCATCACGGTCTCTCCAGGCTCACTGACATCCCTGTTACACCAGCCACACACAAAACCACCAATTTAAGCTCTTTTTTTGTGCAACGAGTGAGTCATACTGACAATTTATTTCTATGAAGTGCAAGAATTGGTGTGCTTTCATGAGAAACATATTACATGAAGAGTAACAAGACAAATAGGATTGCTTCTCAGAGAGCGTGTGGCTTTGTGATGTTATTCACACAAAAACTGTATAGGGACACCGGGGCCAGTTGTCACACACCTAATTTGAAGCAGTTTTAAATTAGTTTTTTTTTTTTTTTTTTTTTTTACAAAAATCTAAATTCTTGCTTAAGTTCTTATTAAAAATGTGAATAAATTGCATCCACATGCATACATTTAAACAAGAGTTAACTACACTGAACAAAATTGCTCATATATTGCTAGTAAATAATTTGATTACAGGTAAAATATTAATATTTTGAATTAGAAAGCCTGTAATAGTATTTTTTTGTACTCCAATCTTGTATTTGCTTTTTGTTTTTCAAACGATGTATATAACTAAAGATACATATTGTTGAAAGTTTGTTTTATGTAATATTTTTCACATCAGTTAAGGTTTTTTTTTTTTTTTTATGGCAGGTTGTCATCGGTATTTCATATGATGCAAATGTATATCATTATGTATTAAATTATTATTGAATATATTGTAACTAATTAAATATTTGGATTTTAAGTAAATGTTTATTTGCTGTTATAAATTAATTTATGTTTTAGAATGTTACCTTCTATATTTCATTATAATTTTATTCAGAATTTTATCATTACTGTTCCATAAATTAAATATCGTTTTATGCATTAAACTGCACACTATTATTTGATCTCAACAAATTGTGTATCATTAAAACTCCAGCTTTGATTATTTGACCACTGTTTATGATAAAGAAAATTACAGTAATAACAATTTCCTAATTTACGTCAGTAGGGCAAAATCAATTTGCTAAAATCAATCAGTTTCAAATTTTTGTGTAAAATAACAATGTACATTCATATTCTAACATGTCTGGTCTGGTTTATTTGCATTGAGTTCTTTACTAAATAGTATCCATGAGGGCTTTTATTACAAAAGTTTATTTTTTATTGTTTTGTCAGTAAGAGTAGTGGTCAGAGCCAGGTAGAGTTCAGGCTTGTAAGCGTACCCAGGTGGAAGATGAACAAACAGCCTGTCAAGGTCAGTCACATCCACCCATGTGAAGACCTCCAGCTCTGACAGTCTCTCCCCCAGCAGGAGACTCTCACTAGCCCAGACCCAGGATGGGAAGAGGGGTGACTGGGGTGACTGGGGGAGAAACAAGCTCTCCTGACAGTCCAAACATACTAGAACAACAGATATACTTGTATTTCTGTCTGGATAACACAAATGAGTTGGTGTGTGTGTGTGTGTGTATGTGTGTCTCATGAGTTACAAAATGCAGTGGTATGAATTTGCAGATGGACAGCATGTCCCTACCAATGTCAAAAAAGAAAAAAAAACTATTAGTCAGTATTAATAATTTAGTGATCTCAACATATTTTCACATGTATCACAATACAAGATACATTGAACAGTTTTTGAATATGAATCTGTCCCATATAAGTAGGAATAGATTTATGTTGCACATGCAACATATACACACTATGTAAATATAATCAAACTAGGCCTTACAATGTAAAAAAAAAAAATGAAAAAGCTACTGTTTTTTTAACTGTATTACCCTTTTTTTTTTTTTTTTTTTTTTTTTAACACCAGTTTGGAACATACACATTTCCTGTTAAGATGGTCTTGTTTAACATTTATAACACTAATCTGTTACTGTTACAAACTGGTAAAATTTTTATTTTATGCTGGATAAGCAGTGAAAACTAATGGTTTTAACATGGAATTTAAATTTTTCAATTATTTTATATATATATTTTGTTTTTTATACTTTATATATGTATTATTTCTTAGTCTCAGCCTCAGATGTCACGACCAGGGAACGTTGACTAAACGTCTGATGCATATGGGACACAAAAATGGGAACACTTCAGGAGTGTCTAAGTCATCATCGGATTGAGTTTCCTAATCTGACGTACAGGTTGTTGTAAACAAAGAAAGATACTGTATGACACTTTAACGTGTGCGTTCATAATTGTATTGCGCAGTATATTAACTACCTATATGAAGGTTTTAACTTATCAAATGTATCCACCATCCAAACAAGGCTAATAATGCTTATCGTCCTAATTGAGTCTTCAGATGTCATTTTTCAAATGAAGGTCATATCTGGTTAGAGGAGTGGCTTAGCAGTTCCCTCTGTATCTTTAGCTCTCTCTATCTCTCTCTCTCTCACTTCTCCCCCACTCTCTCTATCTAGAGGGAAATGTAATTACGTTTGGGATCAAGAAAATAGCAAAAAATGTGGCTGCACTGCAGGCTATCTGTGAGATTAGTCGTTTTACAGGAGATGTGTTCTGTAATTAGTTTGCTTCTCTGCGCTACAATATTGAACAACCTACTTTGAACGATTATAGTTGATAGCAATAAGGATCCATAACATGCATAAAAATAATTCTGCCACTCATAGGCAATACATTATGAAAGTAGTTTTCAGCTGAAAAGTTTATAGTACAAAATGAATGTAAATAAAAATTACAGATTCATTAAGTTGGATTATTGGATATAATTATTGTTGCTTATCATTTACATTTACACAGTCATTTAGCAGACAGTTTTATCTAAATAATTATTTATTGTTTTTATTGACAGCCATGTCCAAAATCGTATGCATAGGAAAGTTATTAACATTATATTCCTTGCAGGCTTTATTCTTTTTGCTATTTTTATAAATATTAATAATAGTAATACAGTATAAATATTAGTGTCAGCAACAATAATGATCATAGTTATTATTATTATTATTATTATTATTATTATTATTATTATTGCTCAACAATATCAGCAATTTAATTAATCATTATTATCTATATTAATATTATTGCTCTCTTTTGTCAATAGACATGTATAATGATATTAGCAAAAACAACAATAATAATAATAATGTTGTTATAACATATATAATAATCAGTATTAAGAATGATTTTTATTGTTGAGCAACAACAATAAACAAAATAAAAATATGTAATTGTTATTATTATTATTACTTTTTTCAGTTGACATTCGAGTTATTTATTTATTTCTCTCTTGTCAAGTATAATGATATTAACAACAACAACAAAAAAATTTTAATGTTGTTATTATTGCTCATCAGGTGACATATACTGTAAATATTATGAATTTTTCATTATATATATATATTGCTCTCTTTGTGCAAAGTGGCATGTATAATGTTAACAACAACGACAATAATGATATTAAAAACAATAATAATTGTTGTAAATAAAAAAATAAAAATAATGATACATTTTTTTGACAAAATAATGATTATATTAACATTTATTGTCATTATATGTGCAAAGAAAATACTCAAAAAATATTAAAATAATATTTCATGCCTATGTGGCTTTCTGGGGAGAAACCCTATAAACATAATAAGCTCTATAATCTGTACAGCTCTCCTTTGTCAGGTGACCTGTTATGATGACATATGAAAAGAGATGGTCACAATAACAGATTATGAGCGTGCGACTGAGTACATTTCACTCAGATATGGCACAATAGGTGCAATTATGAGACAAAAGTATGACACGTGGCTTTTATATAATTAGAATCTATTATCAAACGCACATGAATGGCCTTGGTTTCCTCACCCTCTTGAACAATAGGTTCATCACAATTCTTTGGAGGAAAAAAAAAAACATCATAATACACTGCTTATCAGGTCTCACCTTATGCTGAGCTTCTTGGTCTGGTATCCGTAATTATCTTGCCTTCAGATTCTGCAGAGATTTTTGTCAAACCCAGAGAGAGGCTCATGTGGATACTGTACATATGAGGAACTGTGTTGCTATTAGGTTAGGGCCTCCATGAAGGTTGTTTCGATACGCCTCAGTCAGTTTCTTACCTCCGAACGCATTATACGTATGGTCATTCACCAGAACATTTGTCTTGAAAATGCTTTGTCCAATTACCAATCAATTTTCTGAATGTTTCCCAGGGCTGAACATTTCATAACAGATTCCAGTCGAACTTGCGCCCAGAGGACATCTCCAGACCCGGTCCCCTTTCTACGCTATGCGTGTTTTTCTTTGAACAATAAACAACACAATTTTCAAACCAATTTTCCCCTCCTGAAACAATTTGTGTCTAATGGAGCAGGACAGGAAACCGTTCCCTCACTCCTCTTGAAATATTGAAAAAAGAAAAGAAAAAAAAAAATCAAAGAAAGTTGTCTCCGTGCTGGAGTATACAACGCGAGCTTGATAGAAAACAATAGAACAATCTCTTGACTGGAGACACGACTTGGGCTCTGATTGTTTCTTTGCTGTGCCTGCTATTGTTTCCAGGAATGCCCCGCATGTGCTGTGACACAAACAAATTCAAATTCGCATGCTTAGTTTGCACGATTTACCGTTTTGACAGCCGATCATCATGCAGTTTATTTGTACACAACCTCACACGGAGAACAGAACTAGTTTGTGCCTTTTCCGGCGACACCCGAGAAAAAAAGCCTTTCTGTTCCTCGCAGAGGTGTGGCGACAGCAATAAAAGAACAAGAACGAAATGTCCTGTGATTGAAAAACATTTCAAATATGCATTTAATTTACATCTGCTCTGATTTTCTTTAGGTTCTTGCTGTTGTTCTTCTCTCCTTTACGAGATCTAAGTGATCTACGCTGCAGGGGCTTGTACCGTGTTTTCTCTACCAGCACTTTGCTATCGCTCTAATGATGAAGCCACGGTTTGCAGCCACAGGCGGAAGAGTTATAGTAGTGCGTCATAACGTATTGTGACCTGGGATGCAGGAGATAACTTTGGGTGCTTCCAGCTCCCCCCGTTTCTGTTTGCATCTCTGTGTTACTTTGCTAGCACCGGGGCTTTGAGTTATGGACCTCCCAAAACTGCGAAACCCATCGTAGAGGTTAGTGGCCCCATCTATTCTGCTATTGCCCCCACCCTTCAAGGTTACTCTTATAGATTCCCTGGCTGACCGTACATTCACACAATTGTACTGATGTTGTTATAGTTCGCTGTCTTCTCATAATTCTAGTACAGGCTCGCCGCTTTGGAAGGATAGGCAATATATTGACAGTGACACTAGAGGTGTGTATGAAAACTTGTGTATGAGTGCTTTTATGGAGTCAGTATGTCCGTTTTTTAGGTTATAACAATAACTATTACTCATCCATCACTTCAAGCTAGGTTTTTATTATTATTATTATTATTATTATTATTAAACCAGGGGGCTGGAATGTGGTGCAAAAGTTAAGCGAAAAATATTTATTTAAAACATATGTAAAAACTATTCATTCGTTTATTTACTTACTTAACTTAAATTTCCCAAATGGCATTATTGTTGTTTATAGTATCCTGTTTGTATAACTTTATTTTATAACTTTGTTTTAATTAATATGTCAATATGTCATATGTCATGTAATATAAATGCATTAATGTAAAGATATGTATATTCTAATATGTAAATAATTTACAGCTACGCTTATTTTTTTTTTTTTTTTAGAATATTAAGATAAACCTAAATCTATGGCTGTTTACAACTAGTCTTTTAAAAGTATAAAAAATTGTTTATATGTTGTTGTTTTTGTTGTTGTTGTTTCATTTTTGCTTTGGTTTGTTTTTGCTTTTTGTGTGTGTGTGTGTGTGCGCGCGAGTGTGCATGTGTGTGTGTGTTTTGCTCTTTGTTTTTTTTTTTGTTTGTTTGTTTTTTTGCTTTGCTCTTTGTTTTAAAAGAGGTCCCTATAATGCAAACATCACAATATAAAATGTGTATTTTTTTTTTATTTTTTTTTTGGCTTTTTCAAAATGATTTGACTCACTAAAACAATGAAAAAAAAACTCTCATTAGACTTCAAAATAAAAAAGAAACCTAAACCATACCTCCAAAATATTGTATAGACTTAATGGTGGGATTTTATTTTTTACTTGGTCTAGCAAGCAACCACTTCGGAACACTCTAGTACCACTTAGCAACATCTTATAGAAACCCCTAGATCACCCAAGCAAAAGGTTTTAGTGTTGTTCTCAGTAGATTCCATGTACACATGTGAAAAGTTTCCAATGCCCAACACTTTGAGTCAAGCAGCTTGGCCCGTCGTGTCTCTGCGCATATGTTTGAGTCTCACTACTCAAGGGGAGTCACAATTTCTTCTATGCAGCTTTAGTTTGGAATGGACAGAGAGCACTTTAGCCCATGCTTTCATGTAGTGCTCTATAGTAAGAGGTAATTGCTTTGATACTGTTCCATGTGTGGGATTTCTTGTACATTTGTGCGCATATCTGTGTCAATAGCCTGGTGCCTGAAAGTCTATTCATGTTGAAAATGAAGCCAGTGGAGAGGAAAGGAGAGAAAGAGAGAGAGAGAATTTCTGTCACAAATCTCATCTGTCTGACAGCTGTCATCACTCACTTTTTGCTAGAAAAAAGACTGGTTTAATTCTGCGGATAGATGGAGAAAATGGTATTGAATAACCCCCTTGGTCAATTTTTTTTTTTTTTTTCAGGATTTCAGGCAGTGTGATAAATTAGGTGCCCCCTGGATCAATACCTGCTTCTTTCTTCATAGCTCAAGATGGGATTTGTCAAAATAGGAACTAAAGGAAAGTCTATTGAGTTCAGTGTCTAAGGTGCGACCGTAATTTCTAGAAAAGTAGACGGCGATATGCTTGTATTTGAGTGTGTTGTTCATGCACATGAGTTTGTGTGTCCTTTTTGTGGTGTTAAGTGAAGTGTGTCAGTTTTTTTGGTTGCTAGTTTCAGTCCTGTAATGCAGGTATTTTCAAACTTTTTTACAGTTCTTCGAATATAATCGCCTTCAGTGAACGATCCCTGAAAAACTTTATCGGAATCGACGGGTTTTTGATTATATCTAAAACGAAAATGCTGAAATAATGCTAAAATGTTCACAAAAAATGCAGTTTCTGTCACCAACTTTGCAGCTCTCTGCTTTCCTTTCTTTACCCTTTCAAAACATTTTCTTATTGCTTCTTCCACTATTTTTTTTTTTCTGTTCAGGTCATGGTTCTTGTTTACAAAAAAGGAAGCCCATCTACGGCGTTCCTAGTATTTCATGAATTTACATTAGGTGTCTTTTTAACCCACAATTCTGTGCATGTTAATGGGAGAGTCTTAATTAAAATGTCAAGGTAGCCTGATGTCCCTTTACATTTCTTTCCCTCCCTCCACCATCTCGCTCACTTTGAACCTCCCCAGAGGCCTATTAAGCTCCGGCCGGAGTGATTGAAGTTCAAAGGGGTGAGGCTGAAGATTGTGCCTCTCCTTCCATGCGTCCCAACATCCTCCCCGCCTGACCTTTAGCAGACAGCCGTCCTGGCTAATGCGCTTGCATATCTAATGAGAGGGTCAGAGATGCCCTGACAGTCTATGCACGCGATAAGACGCAGCCTCCCACTGCCGGGCTGTCTTTAAATGTTAGATCCTCTCCGAGTCTATCCCTCTCTCGTTTTCTCCCTATCACTCCCTCTGTTCTTTTGTCTCTCTGTGAGAGAGAAAGGTTAGTAGGAAGGACAGGGCACTGGCTGCTTTTCATAAATGGGTAGTTTCTGTCAGTGAGTAGAAGGCAAATTCTAATGAGCCTTTCTCTTACAGATGTAATATGGTTTTGGCCTCATAAATCATCAGCTTTGGAGGCATCAATGTTTATGTGGCTATTAACAGTTGGGCTTGTACTGATTGTTTGACGTCCTTGTCAGGATGGTGAGATGGTCAAGGTGGAACACGCTTTCCAAAGAGGGCAGTAATCTCGTCACACAGGGGATAGAAGTACTGCTTTGACATGGTTGGTGTTTGGCAGTGTCTACCAAATCTACCTGAACAGATACCATGTTTTAAAAATTCCTTTTTTAAAGTACTTCTTACTGACTTCTGTGTTCGCATACGGTAGATTTATCAATACATCACCATATTCTTGGTTGGTAGCTCTTCTCCATGCAGTGAATTGAAGTCAGAGCTTTCAAGTTTACAAGATTGCAAAAGCACCATAAAAGTATCACAAAAGTGGTTATATGACTCATGCACTATATTCCAAGTCTTCTGAAGCCAATGCAAAAAAATTAATAATGATTAAATACATGTTAAAAAACTTACATTCTGTAGTAGAGAATGTAAGGTACCATAGAAGGTACCATAGAAGTTTGAAAGCTCTAGTTCCCATGTAATTGCATTGAAAAGACTGAATACTTATTTCTCTTTAATGTCTTGTTTTGTTACAGATCTTTCAGAATGACAGCGAAGAAATATATTCTTTGTAATGATAGATTCTTTGTTTCTACGTAAAGATATTTTGCTACATTTAAACCCTCTTTATATGCAAGCTGTAATTAAACACTGCAGTTTAATATAAAAAAATTAAAAAAAATCATTTGCAGTGGGACCAGAAACATATTTGTACATAAATATTCAAGTTGACATAAAAAAAATTTTTCTTACCACCCCTTGCCATAGAGTTTACACTAGACTTTTATTGTCTAATTTCCAAACGCCCACCTGTTTAGTGTTATGGATGGACTTGCATTGTCCGTTTTTTATGATTACTATACATCAAGTCAGTGAATTTGACAAGTCAGTTAATATTAGCATATTTCGGAGTACACATCCCTGCAGACTTGTGAGGTAATCCATGAATAATTCATGTGTTTTTTTTTTTTTTACAGAGCGACATCATTGAGTCACATCTCAGTTTCTCAGCCTTGAAGTGTGTCACAAACTTTTAGATTAAAAAAAGACTGTTGATGTTTTCCTGTAAGCTAATGCATAGCACCCTGTCAACGCTACAAGTCACGTTCGGTTCTACTGAACCAGGCGAGAGCTCCTCATCAGGGATGAAACTTCCCCTGATAAATCACTTCCCTCTGCTCTTTGGCCCCTCAAGCAGACCTGCGGGCCTTCGCTGAGACTGCCTGCCCGGGACCTGCAACATTTCTTCTGACCCCCTCTCAGACAATTATCCTCGAGACTGCCGTCGAGCTTCACCGTCGGCCCTGCTTAATGAAGTGTGCAGCGGTAGCTAGGCCCGTAATCACTGCAGTATGCAAACGCTCACCTTCTACGGCTCATCACCGGAGATTACATTCACAAATCAATGAGGGGTGCTCGCCCTAAAAACGCTACAATTCATTTGTGTGCTGTGGGTTATAGCTTCTCTTCAGCTCTTTGTGTTGACAAGCATCACCGGTGCTCATTTTGGGGGATGGAGATGGTTTGGCAGTTTTTTTAAACGCGGCTGTGACCCCAGACGAGGTTACCGTAAAGCAGCCGCCGGCTGTAAATGCAGTTGTCCTTTTAAATCAAACTATTCTTCACACTCAAGCTGCCATAATTATAATCAAGAACCAAATGCCGTCTCCATTTCATGCCTTAGATATTAAAAACCAAGACTCTGTAATCTTAGCCCTGCAAGGAACGTAACCTGAGCTATAAGAGTATACGCACACACACACACGCACATCTGTGTTCAGCACTATCCCTTGCTTCACTAGTCCTGTCTTATTAAAGGATGTCGGCACAGCTACTGAGGAGCTATCATGAGCTTTTCATTATTGAC
Organism: Carassius auratus; assembly: GCF_003368295.1. NCBI lineage: Eukaryota > Metazoa > Chordata > Actinopteri > Cypriniformes > Cyprinidae > Carassius > Carassius auratus. The sequence goes on along the minus strand of NC_039263.1, from coordinate 19,622,988 downwards.
TGAGAAAATATGATAATTTGGAAATCAAATGCTGCCTTCCAAAGGCTCCACTGTCACTTTCAATTTTAGATTCTCTCCTCCACTTATATGAGCAATGTGATAGTAGCGACTTCATAGGCGTCTCAAGTTTCCTACTCCATTTTGTACGTTTATTTATTTTTTTATTTGTGCGTACGTGCATGCATTTTTTAAATTAGAATGTTATAATTGAGGTCTCTCACCTATTGCACCTCGGTAAAAAACTACAACAAATTTAATTAAAAGCTGTATCTCCTTTCATGGCGGAAATTGAATTATGTTTGAAGTGGGAGAGATTGCAAACTGACAACATGTTTTCTTTATTAGCTTCCTTCTTCTCTGTTTAATTTCCTTCCTTGGAACACCTGACAAAATTTCCATGCAATTTCATTTTTTTTTATCGCCCTTTTTTTACACTTCGCTAATTTAACATAACTAATCGTATAATGAGTCTAGAGAAAGTCGTTTTCCCTTTCATACAGTAGGTGGAACTGAGAACGGTCTTGAATGCTGTTATAATGAAACCGATAGGCCTGAAACGTTTTAATGAATAAACAATGACGCCACTTTCAGCTGCGCTGCATATTCTCTTTCTATACATCCGAAGCATCATGCACTTCCTCTATAACGCTGTATTTCGCTCTCATCCCCAGGATTCCCAGAAATCCCTGCATAATCCTTAGTGTGTGATATTCCAGGCCAGCCAGAGACATATCAGGCCCTGCTGAGTAATTCTTTCACCTTCGCCATCCTCTTCGTGCTGGATTGCGCTGACCAGAGGAAGTGTGATAGCCTATAAGCTTCCCTCTGTTGGGATAAGGAGCCAGGGCCGTTTTCCCAGGGCAGCGCTGAGGTAAGAGCGGAAGAGCTTCTCCGGCTGGCCAGCCGAGCCCGGGATAGGCTTGATCCATGCTAATCCTTCACACACGCCGCTCCTCGCAGATAATGGAGGCACTCTCTCTAGTCCTTATCAATCCGGCGCTACTGCAGCATTACCTGGTGTGCGCTCGGCCCGATGGGAGATTTCTTGCTTAAATCCCAGGCAGCGGTTGCTTTGGCGAGAAATGAAAACAGGCTAATTTGTGAGATAATTTTTATTAGGGGTGATAATCAGGCGACCCAAAACTAAAGGTCTGGATGGATTTTAAAAAGTAATGGGAATTAATTTCCAGAACATAAAAGGTGTTCTGCCATTTTTGGGGCTTGTTTACCTCAAATACTAATATATTTACAACAACGCTGAGTGCTTTTTGCACTAATGGCGTATGCTTTCGGCATAATGAACCAGTGATTTATCCTAGTTCGGCTAATATTCAAACGTAGACCTGCCATTAACATTTGGGATGCACTTAAAGAGACGCTCTTCTAATGAGAAGCTTTTGGATTTGTGTGATCAGTAAACCTCCTTTGTACCTATTCCCTGATAACCCAACATAAATATTCATGAGTGCATAACTCGGTCTCTTTTCTTATAGGCTCCTTGGCTGATTGGCGGAATAACCTCACTACAAGGAAAGTGTAAGTGAGAAATCTGTCAGGTTAATGCTGTGTGGTGTCTCTTGTAATTTCAGACATATAACAATGACTTAATCAGCATTTATGGAGAGAAGACGCATCTGTGGTGCTCGGGTATATGGGACCTGTATGTTATGGAAAACAGATGCATTTATGGCCGCAGGGAGTTTCTCTCTCTCTCTCTCTCTGTCTCTGTTGCGGTGAGATCTTAAGCAGAGAAAAGTGAAACGTGGAGAATTGGTGGAGGCGAACGGAGGTGAGCTAATGGATCAAAATTACCCCCGTCTGAAAGTTTTGACGAGCGCTGACGAAATTGCTTTTCACCCCCCTTCTCCCTGAACCCTCCCCTTCTCAATAGAAGACGCAGACAGAGAAATCCATCTGTAACGCAGGCATTGTCATCGCCTTGCAATTTACACCCATTCCTCTCAACAGTGGTTCCTGTGCTTGATGGCGTGATAAATTAATCTTTTTCTGTGCCACTGCGTCGATTCTTTTAAAAGAATACATTAAGGGGCGTTAGAGACTTTTTTTCTCCCGAAGTAAACATTTTTTCTTTCTTTCTCCCTCTCAGTCACCATGACAAATCATATTCTCTGGAGATGAAGAGAAAAGGCCCTGGGAAAAGGAAAAATTGGAGAAGGATGGAGGGATGGAGAGGCGAAAAGCCATTTTGGAAAGCCGTCGTGCTAGCCGGATCAGTCTGAGCGCTGCGTTTGACAGAGTGCTCTGTAGAAACCATCACACACGCTGCTGATGATAGTTGTGGTTGTTGTTGAAGAATTAAGTATGACCTTCACTCTAATCGTGTTAGACATTGGAAAGAAAGCGTCTAATCATCAATCACTCAGCAGTCAGCAGAGTGGAAAGATCACCAAACTCAGACACAGCAGGGACAAACAACAGCATGCAGGGCTGTGACTATACCGGCCCACCTTCAGGTTCACCATTACCGCCAGGATTGTCTGATGCTTATGATTATCAGAGCTAGAGCTGCTGTTTTAATGGCCTCCATTTGGCAGGAAAGTCTGTCAGCTGCTGGGTTGTAAACCAAAAATTTGGCATTTTATTTTATTAACTTTTATTTTTCATTAACTTGATTTATTTTATTATCCAGTACTTTTTTCTGTGTATCATCATCACCTTGCTAGTCCAACTTGTAATTGCTCCATAGGGATTAAAAAAGTTTTTTAAACCAAACTAAACTCAAACTCTCACCAGTTGAGTTACAGAAACTTTGCAACAAATTCATCTTTTTTTATCTTAAGTCAGATTAGGTAGATGCCAGCATCATTTGTACCATACACAATGTGAAACGGTGTTTTTAAAGTTATATTTTTGCCTTATATTTTGACTGGAGAGGTCAAAGTGATAGGAGAGAGTGGAACAGGATCTGGACAGTGAGGTTTTTAAAAGAAATCACTCATGCTCGCCAAGGCTGAATTTATTTCCTCCAAATGACAGTTCAAATGAACTAAAAATAATTTAAATATATTTAAAAATGCAATTTATTCCTGTGATGCAATAAAAGGTGAAGTTTTACAGCAGCCATTACATCAGTCTTGAATGTGACATGATCCTTCAGAAATCATTCTAATATGCTGACTTGCTGCATTTATTATTATTATTAGTATTATTATTATTATTATTATCAATTTTGAAAACAGTTGTGCTGCTTAATATTTTTGCTAAAACTTAGCATGTTTTTGTTAAGGGTCTTTGATATATAAAATGTTTAGCTTTACTGTTACTTTTGATCAATTTAATATGTCATTGTTGGATAACAATAACTCAGTTTTCCTACTCAATCTCAGAAATGTTATTCATTTTGTTATTTTTTTGTGGTGTCATTTTGAATTCAACTACTATTTTTTACCCTTGTATGATTAACAATTATGGTACTGTTTTGGATTGGCAATTCATTCCACTGTGCTGCCTGGTGTGCAGTAAGAATCTGGTTGAATATCCGTCCTGATCCTTATTTTAGATCTCCTTAGAGGAAAAGAGAGAGTGAGGTAGGCAGGTGAAGCATGGGGCTGAATGCAGATGTGATGCGAGTTTGGAGGGCTCATGCTCCCTGCGGACATCCCTCGGCCTCCAAGCAGCCATAGCACATCACTTACCCAAGCCCACTGCGGTGCCCCACTCATAAAAGACTCACTTTTAAGGGGATGAGAGGCAAATAAATCTCCTTTACAGGAGATATAAAAGTAAAATGCTGCAACCAGTGCGCATATATAAACATTTATAATTTCCCTTTTTTCACTGCATAACCTTCTGTAGTTTCGAAGTGACCCCTGTGGGGTACTCAGGACATGTTTTGAATGTCAGCATATGGTGGACAGCTGGAATGAGGCCTTTAGGATACATTGCCGTGAGCCGAGGTCAGATTAAGTGACCATAAAGAAGCAATACAGTATTTGATCTCCCTGCCAGTATGTGTCTGCGGATATGCGCAGATCTATTTTTATTCCTGACAGTGCACTGAGTGTTTTTATATCTTTGCTTTAACTACGGCTCCCTCGGATGGATCCTCTTCCTTTTCCTTTTTTCCCACTCTCGCTCTTTCCCTCTCTATCCCTCAGCTCCCATCTCTATTTAAATACAAATGGAGGGCTCTTAAAAAGAAATTGTCCTCAAAATGCCGGAGTCCCTGTTGTATTTCACACTCAGGGAGCATGTCGCACCAGCCGCACACGTGTTGAAAGTGTGTGCCGAGAATTATTGGCGCCTGTGCCTCGTTTCCAGGGTTACAGGTTATTATTGGTTTGAGTGGGCTTCACGTGGCATGATGCAGCACGGGCTCTGAGAGGTGTTTATGGCAGCAGAAAAGGATCAAGATTTTAAAAGCAGCGTTCGTTAGAAGGTTTGGCCCACAGCACACGTTGAGCCGTGAGCTCTTGACCTGTAATATTAATTTTAGATACGCTGATTTATTTATCTGTTGCTGGGTCACTTTGATCTGCATTGTTTACAGGTGCCTCCTTCTTACCTTGTTCCCAAACCTCTTGTTTAGTTTTGTTGCCTTCCTTTGAGGAATTTGAGAGAACCTATACCAGGGTCTAGTCATTGATTTATTTGGCATGTGTTTGGAGGTTGTTTTAGATTATTTTCATATTAGTAGAGAGCATCCATATCAGAAGTGTCTCACTGGTTTAAACTGTATGGTGTTAAATAAGTAAGGCTGGGCAAAAAATCTTCTCTGTTGAAATCATATAACATGTTTACAAAGACTGTTTTATGTACAGCATGTGCATTCTTCTGGTGCAGCGTATCCGGGTTCTATTTCAGAACACCGCTTCCTGCATTAGCAACAACACATGCATGCATTGTGATAGTTGAGTGAACCATCTCTTTAAGGTCACTGACAGCAGCTGGTAAATTAGGCACGATCACTTTAAACACAATGCATGCGTCGAATATAGTGATATAGTGACACATCCTATTTCTTCCTCAGCTGTTCAAGTTAACTTAAAACATAACTGACTGTTTTCAAGGATGGTCACCAAGAGAAGTATGTGACATATTTTTATATGTATTTGTCCGTTCAAGCGCAAGAAGATTCAGAAAGAAAATATGAGACGTTGCCTGAGACGTGGATCTCTTTGTGTGCACTTGTGCACAGAACACACACGCACAAGTACTAAATTGAGTTGTCTTGCGTTTCATTGCGCCTTCTTGCGTTTCAATGCTTTCAAATCACATGAATGTTTCAACTGGCAAGGCATAAAAACACATGCAAACATTAGTGAGGATGCAGCAGTGGCCCGATCAGGCCAATGACAAATCCATCAATACACATATATACATTATATATATATATATACAGTACAGACCAAAAGTTTGGACACACCTTCTCATTCAAAGAGTTTTCTTTATGTTCATTACTATGAAAATTGTAGAGTCACACTGAAGGCATCAAGTGCTATTTGAGCAAGAAGGAGAGTGATGGGGTGCTGCTCCAGATGACCTGGCCTCCACAGTCACCGGACCTGAACCCATTCGAGATGGTTTAGGGGTAAGCTGGACCGCAGACAGAAGGCAGAAGGGCCAACAAGTGCTAAGCATCTCTCGGGGAACTCCTTTAAGACTGTTGGAAGACCATTTCAGGAGACTACCTCTTGAAGTTCATCAAGAGAACATATTGACATATTTTCAGTTGTTTCACACTTTTTTGTTATGCATATAATTCCATATATAATTCCATGTGTGTTAATTCATAGTTTTGATGCCTCCAGTGTGAATCTACAATTTCCATTGTCATGAAAATAAAGAAAACTCTTTGAATGAGAAGGTGTGTCCAAACTTTTGGTCTGTACTGTATATATATATATATATATATATATATATATATATATATATATATATATATATATATATATATGTTGTATATATATTGTTGTATATTTAATGCTTCTCCTATACAGCAATGATATTGACTTGAGATGTCTTTGTAGGTTTCCTGCTTCTCAGATGTTTCTCCTATAAGAAAACATCTAAACATCTCCACTAATATCAACAATGTCTTAAATTGTGCCCAGATTTGGTTCTCCGCATGAATTCCACACACATATATATATATTATGTTCTATTGCTGTATGTCAGTAATTGTTTAACTCATATCTTTTTATTTGCCTTTGGATCTTTTAGGATAAACATCTAAGCTGAGTTCCAGAAAGACAAGAGACTTCTATTCAATCTCCTGAGCTGTGGAAGAGAAGTAAACCTTTCCTCTGGGATCCTGGAGAGCAAGTTTGATAACACAACAAAAGACAACAATATTCGATAGCAAAGATGAGAGAAAGGGATCTTAGAGATTTTGTGGCCACAGAGCAGGACTCCTGTAGAGAAGGACTGAAGTGTCTGTCTGTGTTTGGCTGGCTTCAGGGGGCAGGTGCACGGTGGGCTCAAATCCTTTCGTAATGCTTTCTCCACCTGTACGTCTTTGTACAATGAGAAACCAAGGAGGAGGGGGAGTGGGACCTTGTGAAGACGAAGCCTCCTGCAAAGAAGCAATTAACAACATAGCCCTGTCAAATTCTCTCACTCTCATTCTCTCTCTCTCTTTCTCCTCAGTCTCCTCTAACAAGGCCACAAAATGACTCACCTCTCATTGGGCGGGTGAGATGCCCTGAGAAACAGCACAGAGCCTCACACCAGAGTATTACCACTCTCCAGAACCACAGAGATTCATTCCTCCTCGTCTTCAAGACTCTTCTGGGAAAATGAATGCAGTCAGCCAAGGTCAGTAATACTGTAATCTTGTGCAACACTTGGAATGTGGAATATAAACCAGGCAGCTTTAATGTAGAGGAGAGGAAGGCGAAATCCCCTGTTGGAAGCTCGGATGGTGAAAACACACTCATTGCATGTTATGTATGCATATGTGCAGTGCAAACACATGAATTATGCATTGCATAAATGACAGCGATGACAGGACAGAACTCTTTAGTTCTGTTCAGTAGCTGAACTGAAATGGCAGAGGACTATTGTGAGCTGTAGAATTCTGCAGGAAGACTTTCTGAACTTTATGGGCCCCTTTGCATATCATTATTGTGATAAAACTGTAAATTGCATAACAGCACACTGTGAGTCTGGATTTGCATGCAGATACTGAGCAGATCACTTACAGAACAACTTTGACCTGAGGTTAAGTTCGTGCTGAACAATGAATGAACTTTGGGTGTGTAGGAGTTTGTGTGTGTGTGTGTGTGTGTGTGTGCAGATCATAAATGTGGGATCAAATGTCTGTATATCCTTATGTTTCTTTGAATAGAGTCTATCTATCTAATCTATCTATCTATCTATCTATCTATCTATCTGTCTGTCTGTCTGTCTGTTGTTCGTTCATTCGCTCCATCATTCTGTCACCCTGTCTGTTTGTCACTCTGTACATACATCTATCAGGAAAACACATTGTATCTGTATCAGTTTTTATTTACATAATATATGTGTACTGTGTATATTTGTGTATGTATATATATATATATATATGCGTACATGTGCGTACATGTATTATATTTATATTTATGTAATTTATGCTACATATACATTTTTAATATACAAATATAAACATTTACTTAAATATATACATGTATGTGTGTCTGTGTATGTATGAATGTATGTATATATATATATATATATATATATATATATATATATATATATATATATATATATATATATATATATATATATATATTTATTTATTTATTTATATACAGTATAGTTATATATATATATATATATATATATATATATATATATATATATATATATATATATATATATATATATATATATATACATACATTCATACATACACAGACACACATACATGTATATATTTAAGTAAATGTTTATATTTGTATATTAAAAATGTATATGTAGCATAAATTACATAAATATAAATATAATACATGTACGCACATGTAAAAAAAAAATTAAAATATATATGTATGTATATGTGTGTTTATATATACAGAATAAATATACACAGTAAACACACACATATTAAATATACAAAAACTTTTATTTTGGATTCGATTAATCGCGATTAATCATTTGATTATTCCTTTTTTTATATTGCAAATTATTATTTGATGCCTACATTTACATAACTATTTACTTTATAGCCTCCAGGTACTGTTTTTCACTGTTTAAAATAGCAAGAAAAAAAAAAAGTTTACTATTTTAAGCGGCAAAGATAGTTAGGGTGAGATAGTACGGTATTTTTCCAGTACATTCTGATCCCTTTTGGGCTCCACTTTTCAGAGCCACTGTATATACGATACATAATATGTCATTAAAAAGTACAACACAAACATGATCCAGAGTAGATTAGAAAATGGATTAGAAATGATCAGACTGCACAGGGACCGCCGCAGTCTCTCATGCAGTTTCATAATTCAGAAATTCATCAGCTGTTTTAGTGTTGCATCAATTCACCATCCCACATTACAAAGGTTTTGAATTGTGTTTGGTCTCATATGGTATAGCACATTACCCATTACCTTGAATATGATATATGGTAATTTGACAGACACCAGATTATGAGCAAATGTAAAGTTAATTTAACAAATGTGCTAGAACAGTTTTGTTGGCGTGTATGATTTAAAAAGAAAACATTAAAAAGTCAATTTTACAAAACATTTGATTACAAGTGACAGCTGAATTGGAACCACCTTTTAGAAATACATTATATTTTCTCCCCATTTCGCTGTTTGGTGCTTTTCTCTCATAATGTCTGCCTCAGCGTCTCTGTCTATTTGACATCTTGAAAAACGGTGTCCAGAATTTATCAGTCCGTGTGTGCCAATGTTGCATCATGTGTGTTTTCAGGCCTGAGCGCACAAGACTGATATATTCTGGCCACAGTATTTCGTTAAGCCTTAGACAGTGATGATAAGAGAAAAGTGAAGCTTGTGAGGATTTTGTGTATGTATGTGCGTGTTTGTTTGCCATCGCCAGTGCTCTTCCTTGCACCCTGCCAAAGGGAGGAGGAAGCGTGTGTAATTTGGCTGCAGGAAGAGCGGCAGAAAACAATTATGTGCACGAGGTGGCCACGGAGATGAGGCAATCGGCGCATGCTGTAATGGAGAGGACAGTTGACACATGGGCTTTATCCCGCTCTGGTATTGTTTGAATGTGGGCAAAATGACTCCTCTATATTGTCAGGAACTAAAATGCATTGCCAATTATATCCGATGGCATCCCATTGGAGAGTAGGTAACATTTAAAGTGATGGATAGAGACAGGGAGGATTATTTAGTGGAGGCCTTTTTCATTCAAAACTGGCAAAAAAATGTCCTTGCATTGTGAGTCTGGTGAGTGAGTTAAGCTGGGAATGTAAAAAACAGTGAGCAAACAACAGATATTCATTGAATCACATGGTTGCTGTCAGAGGTAAACTGACTTTTAAGCTCCAATTTTTACTTTTTATTTTTCTCCGCAAGTCAAAATCTGGCACTCCCTGTTGTGTCTTCAAGATGTTTTGCAAGATGGTGTAGATCAGATCCTTTGTTTTTCTTCTTTGAGAAATCACCATTCTCAAATGGCAGTTGTTTGCCTTGTTTTGACATCTTTGTAGCACAATTTGTGTGTGTTATTCACCAGGCAATACAGCTATAAGCTCTAGCATGCTGTTTATAACTTGCACATTTTCTCAGCTGGTAGTTGTTCTGTTTTTGGGGGGATTTGACATCTTTGTTTCTGTAGGGCCACTATTGCTAGTGTGTGCTTATTCAATGAACTAAATTTATATTACAATATTTCTGCACATCAGTTTCATCAGTGATTTTTTTTAATAAGAAAGAAGCTGGGAGAGACTAATCCTCCCACCTCTGTTCACCCAGAGTGCAGCTGTGTGAAAGAAGCTTGGCTAATAAGCAGGATCAGCCATGTTCCTTTCCAACTTATTTAAGCACAGCTTCAAATGCCAAGATACTTTTTCACATGTTCCATTTTTCGGCAATCCTCGCTTTTTACCTCTTCTTGCTCTCGCACTGTTCATTTTCTGTGAGTGAGTACGGTAACCTGCACGACTGATTTGTGTCAGGTACAGTACATGCTGTCTGAACACAGAAGCCCCATGACATGCATTTCTGCCTGGAATTTCACTTTAATATAGACTTATTTCTACACTTGTGAGATTCTTCTAAATAATACAATTATGAAGTCAGATCTTACAAAAACATTTAATAGTTTTAATCATATTTTAACCTAAAATCTAAAATATTTTGTACATATTTACTGCCATTCAAAATGTTGTGATCAGTAAGATTTTTTTTAGTTTTTTTAAAGATGTTTCTTCTGCTCATCAAAGATGCATTTATTTGATCAAAAAATAAAGAAAAAACTGTAATTTAGTGAAATAGTATTATCATTTAAAATAACCATACTGACCTAAAGACCTAAAATAACTGTACAGGTGTGTCTTTATTTATACATAATAAATATACACAGTACACACATATGTACTGTATAAACAAAAACTGGATTTTGGATGTGAATAATATATATATATATATATATATATATATATATATATATATATATATAGATATCCATCCATCCATCCATCCATCATCTTCCACTTATCCCGGGCCGGGTCGCGGGGGCAACAGTCTAAGCAGAGACGCCCAGACTTTCCTCTCCCTAGCCTCTTCTTCCAGCTCTTCCGGGGGGACCCCGAGGCATTCCCAGGCCAGCCGGGAGACATAGTCCCTCCAGCGTTTCCTAGGTCTTCCCCGGGGCCTCCTCCAGGTGAGACGTGCCTGGAACACCTCCCTGGAAAGGCATCCAGGAGGCATCCGAAATAGATGCCCGAGCCACCTCAGCTGGCTCCTCTCGATGTGGAGGAGCAACCGCGCTACTCTGAGCTCCTCCTGAGTGACCGAGCTTCTCACCCTATCTCTAAGGGAGTGCCCAGCCACCCGACGGAGAAAGCTCATTTCGGCCGCCTGTATCCGGGATCTTGTCCTTTCGGTCATAACCCACAGCTCATGACCATAGGTGAGAGTAGGAACATAGATTGACTGGTAAATCGAGAGCTTTGCCTTACAGCTCAGCTCCTTCTTCACCACGACAGACCGGTACAGCGACCGCATTACTGCAGAAGCTGCTTATCCGTCTGTCAATGTCACGTTCCATCCTTCCCTCACTCCTGACCAACACCCCAAGATACCTGAACTCCCCAGACAACATAGCTCCTAGGATCATTCGGGTACTCAAACATCTCCAACACGATAAGGTGACAGTTCAGGAAGAGGATATATATATATATATATATATATTATTCACATCAAAAATAAAAGTTTTTGTTTATACAGTACATATGTGTGTACTATATATTTATTATGTGTAAATAAAGACACACATGTACAGTTATTTTACACACACACACACACACACGGGTAACTGTTATCATTTTTTTACTGTGTTTTATTGTGTTAGCTAGCTGTGTTCTTTGGTTATTTTTTAACCTAATCAAAATAACCCAACTGCAGTTTGATTAATTGGAATGCACAATGGGAAAAAAAACTTGATTTTTGAAAATGACCATAGACATAAAGTAAATCACTTTTTACAAAAAAATCACATTTACAAAAAGTAAATCACTTTTTGAATCAAACAGTAATAAATTAAAATCGCTTATATCACTCAACTTCCGTGAATAACTGTTAATTTTTGATTTTCTGTCAGCTCTTCTCAGTGTGACACACAACGTGCACGTGCCTCAATCAGCCTCGAGTCCCCATCCTGACATGTGTGACTTACTGACAGGACAGGTGCGTGGAGAATGATGCATTGTATGTCTAACCGCCCCACAACCTTCTGGCATGGCTCGAGAAGAGCTGGGAGTCATTAACTTTTAAAGCAGGTAGGCTGATAGAAAGAGAAGGGTCAGACTGACACAGGGGCCGGTGTCCATACTGCACTCTGTGGCATACAGATCCCTCCAAAAACCCCTTCAAATGGGTCTGACGGACAAGAGCGAGAGGGCAGGACGCAACCCGGCAACAGCGGGGAACCGCCGCTCTCATCTGCCAAGGCACAGGTGGCACAGGTGGCATCGAGAATACAGGCAGGTATGTGCACAAGTGTGTGTATCAGAGGAACAAGAGGGTTGATTGACAGGTCTCATCAGAGACAGCCTAATGACACCCCCAACCACCAATTAAGGCTCATCAAGGTCCCCAATTGAATGTCGCTGATAAATAATGTATGCCCTCAGTAATTCCACATAATCTTGATACTGGAGAGTCAAAGGTGTATGCATTATTAATGGGGCCAAATTGGACTTTAATAACTGCCTCAGTGAATCCTACACAGTGGAGGAATTCACTTATGTTAATATGGCTTTATTATTAATGGGGTGACGGTTTTCTAAAATGTTAACTAACCGAAGCACTCCAGAGGCAATTCCCAAGATTGACGAGTCCACCATCCGGGACAGATGGAGAATTCTTATTTATTTATCGGCCTACCTGTGGTGCGTCAGCTTAGACCATTAGATCAATAATTTGTTCATCAAATCATTAGCTTGTATCAGAGTGGCACAATTATGTGGGCGGCACGTTCGCAAGACATGTTGTGAATCGCATATTACTGTACTGTAGCTCAAAACGAACTGGCTTACTCTTAACAAACACAGATGAGCTGATAAAGGTGGTGCCAGATTTATAGTTTGTTTGGAGTGTTAATTGGCTGACAGTTAGTCCGCTGATAGGATCCTTATGGAAGTTTCTGTCCACCATGAGAAAAAAAATGGTAATTGCAACAAAGTCAGAATTCGGCTTTTATATCTCACAATTCTGACATTTTTCTTGAAATTCTGAGACAAAAAAAATCAGAATTGGGAGATACAAATTCAGAATCGGTAGAGGTATAAACCCACAGTTGCAAGAAAAGAATTATGAATTATGAAATAAAAAAAGGAAAAACAAACAGTTGCTAAACTCAGAATTCTGAGAAAATAAGAATCAAAAAGCAAATAATATACATTCAGAATTGCAAAAATATAATAATAATTGCAATTCTGAGTTTAAATCTCGGTACAAATGATAAGAATAGAAGTCTGAATTGTCATTTTAAAATCACTATTACCTTTTTTCTGTTCTGTGACAGAAATGGGTTTACATAGATCCTAGGGGTGGGTGATATGACCAAAACCTTATATCACGATATGATTCATTTTATTTCACGATAACTGTAATATACAGTATATCACAATATAGTTACTTTTGCTTTTAATATGGTCTTTATGATATCAACATTTTGATAACATAGAAATCTTATAAGTCTTGTCACCAGTGTCAATATCACAATAAACTAATACTAGCCAACATTTAAAAAAAAATAACAACAACTCTAGCTCACTGAAACCAAGAAAACAGTCAGCGATTAAATAAGAGTAAGAAAATAAATACAAGTAAGAGGACAAAAATGCTACAGTAGAACAAATAAATAAGAAATGCTATATATCGAACAAAGCAATCAAATGTATAAAAACACTGCATATTCCCCACTGTGAAAATAAATGATAAATGTCTTCGTTTTAAAGTTTACAAAAGTGATTTAAGAGCATTGAGAGATTTTTGTTGTCTGATTAGAATGATTGGCAGAAAGCAGGAATATAATACTGCTGTCACTTTAAGAGCTCCCAGATTCAACACATGCTTTCTTTCTCAACTGTTTGCTTTCACTTAAGACCTAAATTATTGTGTTTATAAGGATACTTGCAAAGACAAGCTTTTTGACACATACAATTATGTGTATTTAACCAATCAATGCCCACAACAATAGGGTTTCGTGACCACGTAGTACAGCAATGTTACATAAGTATGTAACGGCAATTGAGTTAATAGTCCAAAATCTCTACAGATTGACAACTTACTACTGGTTATTCCTGTCTACAATTGCCAACAATTATTAGATCCTAGAAAATATCACTTAACACTGTTTTTAAATGATTAGCACTATGTCTTAAAAGATCACACTGGGATTAACGCACAACAAAATCATGGCGTTTTGATAAAAAAGATTTAATATTTGCTCTAAACCCGCTTAGTTGTTAGACTGACGAGCAATTTTTGTATCCGTTCCCGCTCTCAAGGGCCTGTTACCAAAGCACTTTGTAAACACAACTTACAGGAGAAGTTTCTGTGTGTCTGAAACTGGTTCTTAGCTTCTCTAAGCTTGTTGAAACTTCAGATATCATGTCTGTGCATGCGTCCCAGAAAGGAAGGCAAGTGATTGAATTGTTTGTGCGTTTCTTGGGCATTTGCATACGTCCACGGCGCATCAGAGGCGCGGTTCTGCTTCGCTTCTCTGAGCTAATCTACCTGGCAGAGGCTCTGAGATGTTGCTGGCACGTACACGGATCACAGCCCACTTGCACAACATCACAAAGAAGCCAAATGAAAATGTGTGTTTTCGATTTGTGTCTAGAAGCCTCTGTGATGATCAAGAGATGCTTGTTTTTGAATTTATTCAGATTTCTGTGGTACAAAGTTCTAAATCAATTACACAGGAAAGAGTTTCAGTATGAGCACAAACAGATATTAAAAAAGTGATGCGTTTTCTCTGTTTCTGTGAAAAAGACTTATATTATGCATATTTTTATGTAGGTGTGTGTGTATACACAGCTGTTCAAAAGTTTGGGATCAGTTTTTATAGAAGTATCTTATGCTTTTGTGAAATATTATTTAAATTTAATAAAACTAAAGACTTTTTGGAGTTATGAAGGGTGCAGTACTACTCTATAGGTACTCAAGATTAACAGGATATTGAGTGAAAACGAGCATTTCACCCCCCACCCCCCCCCCCCTTTTTAAATATAGATCAATAGGCAGATAGATTTATAGAATTATATAAAAATGTCGGTGAGTATACAAATAGTAAAAGTTAATGAATATATTACAAATCATTATTATTATTATATTACCATTTTTGTGATATGGCACTTTCAAGGGTTATTAAGTATTTTTTTGTGATGTGAGCTTGATTTTTTTTTTATCTTTTTCTTCTGATTTAATTTGTTGGTCAATGGGATTCTATCCTTATCTGCAAAACTGCAATTCGCTAAAGACCAGCAGCATGTTGTGACTTCCTGAAAAGCACCAAGTGTTTGTTTCAGTGGCTCATGCTTGATGCCAAGCCAATTCAGAAGCAATTAAATCTCCAGAATTTCAGATACAGCTGTCCTTTTCCACTTAATACAGATGCAGCGTGCCGGTATCACATTATTTTTAGAAGCCAGAAATCATTAACGCCAAAAACTGATTTCCCCACATTGCTGTCACAGTCTAATTCAGATAAATTTCTCATTTGTGATGTTTCCTGTTCAGTGTGTTGTGGATGTGCTGTGGCGTGTTTAACGGATTCCCAGGTGTCTGGCGTGTTTTGAGATTGCATGTATCGAAGGTAACCGGTTGCCTGGGAAACACTATTGTTTGTGGGTTTAATTAATGAAAAGTATTAGAAGGCGACATTAGCGCAGCTAGAGTTGCTCTCTTTCTATCTGGTTAACCTCTTCTTGCTCTCACTCCATCACCTCCATCCCCCACTTCCTCTCTCTTCATCACATGTTCATCTGGCCGTGCGACTCTGCTTCGTGTGTGCAGCTGATACGGCAGATTGAACAGGACAGGTGTTTTCCGTTTCATCTTGGCCTGCGTCTGAGGTTAGAGTTGGAGGAACGCAAACGCTAAAGGAGGGGACAGATAGTCACAGGGTTGGCAGTTCATCGTCTGCATGCGTCAGAAACCTAACAGACTTCTGGACATCCCATCGATATATTGACAGCTGCTGTCACTCGGGCGGCTTTAGTGATGTGCAAGGGTCTGGCACATAAGGCTGATGGAATGCTTTGATTTCCACATCGTCTTAAAACCAACAGAATTCTGGCCAGGTCATTTTGATGGCAATGCAGACATTGGCTTTACCAATATTTGTGCCAGCGCACACTATTAGATTAAAATGGCCTTTTTCATCTCAGATTATCCCCCAGCGTTCCATGTATTAACTGGCCTAGTGTATCTGTTTTGTCTGTTTTGTTCCCTGCGGTAGATTTAGGCATTGATTTAACAGTAAATCTTGCTCATCAAGGTCTGGATTACTTATGCTTTAAGTTTAGATAGGTCTGAACATCCAGTCCCTTTGTTCTCCATCTTTTCCAACCAATAGGTATTGAACCACATAAATTACTGCTTAACAAGCCGGACTGTCTGTTTTGGCTGCCAGTGACAGTTTAAGCTCAAAAGTGTTTTTTTTCTTCTCCTTCTCAATCAGGGAAGATTTTGTGTATCAGAACTGAAGGGGAAAAAAGCATTTTTTAAATATCACAAAACATTTTATGTCATCATATATTTTTATTAGCAAGTATTTATTATTTGATATGTTAAATACACTGCTTTTAACCACATCAACTATGGGGACCCACTGGTGGGTCCAATATTGCATATGCCTAATTCTCAAAAAATCTAAATAACAGCTAAAGTTGTTAAAGGGTTTGGGGTCCACAAAATAATATATATATATATATATATATATATATATATATATATATATATATATATATATATATATAATTATTATATATATATATATATATAATTATTATATATATATATATATATATATATAATTATTATATATATATATATATATATATAATTATTATTTATATATATATATTATACCTTATGTGCAAGGCTGCATTTATTTTATTTATTTTATTTATATATATTAAAAAGAAATATTGATTTATAATTACCTGTTTTCATTGTAATATATTATAAAATGTCATTTTAAGGGCTATATTGAATTTTCAGCAGCCGTTCAGTCTTCAGTGTCACATGATCCTTCACAAATCATTCTAATATGTTGATTTGCTGCATACTGTATCAACATAAGAAACCTTTCTTGTGATTGGTCTTAATTTAATTTTTATAATTGTTCATTGTGAAAACAGTTGTGCTGCTTGATATTTTAGTGGAAACCACGATACATTGTTTTTCATACATTGTAACATTGTAAATGTCTGTACTGTCAGTTTTGAACAATTTAATGCATCCATGATGATTAAATAAATCTATTTCCTAAAAAATAAAATAAATCTTGCTGACCCTGAAACTTTTGTGTATATATACATGCGCAAATATTTCCTTCTAAAAAAATAAGGAAAATCTGTCAGAAAGTCAGTTCACTACAGCAGGTTTTGGAACAGAGTCTCTCCCAAACAGAGAAAGTATATCAGGTTTTTGTTCTCCATGTTTTCATTCACCCTGCTCTTTGTTCTCTGAGGAAGCGAGAGAAGAGGGCTTTTAGATCCAGCAACATCACGGTCTGAGAAAGCTTATCCCAAGAAAGGGTTTCTGAGAGCAGACCCTAAATTTCTGTTGACATTTACAGAAGGGCTGCTTCCAATTAACCTTCAAGTATCTTTTCACCTCTTCATGCTGATTACATTTTCCCCTAACAAACAGGCTAATTTGTTATTAGCAGGCTGTTGGAGAACTTGCATTCATTTTCATCAGTAGGAAATTGCGGTGGTGGAGTGATTGCTTGGATTGCTTTCTGTCAGTTGGCATGCATTGTTTGATTTTTGATTTATTTTTTCCCCCTCTGTTCATCTGCTTTTGTTACCAGTAGCACCGCTGGGTTCAATTGATATGGACCGCTGCTGCTGTACACCTGAAATATACTCAGACACACTTCCTCTTTCCTCAACTCTCCCAGCCCTGATATTTAACTCCGGAGAGAGACAATTGTTTTCCACCTGCGATTCCACTCTTCTGAAAACACTCTCGCTCAAACACATACATGCAGATGTTTAGCATGGCGTTTGGGGAGATTGGTCCCGTGGGCAGGAAGACACAGCAGGGGTGCGCTCGCACAGTTCTGCCAAGCGAGAGAAAGTAAAACAGAGTGTAAAGTAAAAAAAGCAGGGGGGAGGGGAGTGTATACCCAGCCTGCCTTGTGCTGGGCTGATAACGCTCCCCTCCTCTCCTCACCACAGGCCTGTGGAGGAGGGCACAGAGGCCCCTGCCTGCAGCCAACCCACCCAGGAATCTTATCTTTCCTGCAGCCTGTGCTGCTGCCTGAAACCCCATCAGACCCTGGGACTTGGTCACTCAGCACACACACACATACAGGTTTGCAGATGGCCACGTGTGCTGCAGATGCATACCAAATTGAGTCATTTGTCTTTTTTGGGTCAGAAACACAAAAAAACTAACTCTAACACGTTTGGCAAAACAACAGTATACAGAACTTATATATGCACCATTAAGAATAGAATTTAAAAATACCATTCATACCATTCTAGAATTGCAACTTGAATTAATACAATTAATTACAATTCCAAAAAAAGAAAGAAACAAAGAAATTTACATAAAACAATTTTAACTAGAAACTTTAAGTATCATGTTGATAAAGCCTTGTTTGTCAGTTAAATTATTAACTAGAAACTTTTAAATGGCTTTTTATGACAAACGTTTTGTACATATATATTATATTTTTAATAATTCAACCTGTGGATCAGGTTGGAAATCTATGGATGGTTAGATAGCGGGAGAAGGATTAGAGAGAATGACAAATAAAACAAGATAGATAGATACATTTTGCACAACCCTTCTATATTCATAATATACCTAGTAACCCTAGGGGTTGACATCTTTGCATGTGTGTGACAGCCGTGAGTTTATCAGTGGCACTTTTTCTCCTGACGGTTCGGTGGGGCATCTGTCACGCTGTGAGCCAGGTGACTCCTGCCTGCTTCTCTACTCTCCTGAAATGCATATTGACATCTCGCTTTGCTTCTAAACTGTGTCTTGACAAGGCAGGGGAATCCGAGCCAAAAGGAACAGACTGCAGCTGTGTGGGTTTAGGAAACTAGGTTTTTGGGAGCCTAACCATACAAAGCCTTCCTTTTAATCATTCCTGTCTTGTCCTTATGATGATTCAGACAGATTACATGGAAAAATCAGATGGACCTTCAGAAACAGCAGATTGTCAATGGCTAATTGCTTGTCACGTATGTTTGGGTCTGTTAGGCCTATTGCAGAAAATGCTTATTCTGCTTACATGCTGAAGTGCTCCTGTAGTTCAGATGGTGAGGCATGATGCTAGCAATGCCAAGGTTATCTATAAATGTATATTGATAAAATATATGACTAGAAAAGAATAAAAAAATAAAATAAAGAGATGTAAGGATGATAGAGATTCACACATTGGAATGAGGCGCTGTGAACCACATTGACTCTAGCCTTGTTTACACCTGTATTAGCCTCTGTCTCGGGTGATTCGATCATGATTGGTCAACCAAAACCAATTGCTGTTTACACCTGGTATTAACACGAATCTCTAGTGTCAATTTGTGATTGGATTTCATTGAGTAGAGGGTTTCAGGAAAAATCTGTTGGTACGTCATCATTTTTGAAAACGTGCATTTATATGCTCCATCATTTTGAGTCACTCTGACCCTGAACCATGTTGCAGTTCTGTGCACTGAAGTTAAAAGGAAAATCTTTGCTTTTAATGATCATTTTTTTAGTTTTGTTTCTATAGACTCCAAACCATTGAAGTGTAACTCATTTTACACTGGCTGAGACTCTTCTTTTTATTTCATAAAACTCAAAATGTGTTTCTGGGTGTGACCCAAATCAATGGAGCCAGTCAGATATGCAGTATATTCATTGAGAATTTTTATTTATTCATTTATTTTTTTATTTTTTGGTTGTTTGATTGTTTGGATAGTCTAGTTTTTGCAGAAAGATTGCATGTTAGGTAGATGGTCCTTTAGCTATCTTGGATTATCAAGATTCTTCCAAAACTAGGTGGATTGAATCACAAGGCACTTTTGGTTGCATAAATCACTGTCTTCTTCTGACTCGATCATTCGAGATGTATGTTGTATAATGTAATAATGTCATTTTAAATGTAATCAACAGCCATTACATCAGTGTCACATGATCCTTCAGAAATCATTCCGCTGATTTGATATTCAAGAAACATTTCTTATTATTAGCAATTTGGAAAACCAATGTGGAGCTTATTATTTAATGGAAACCGTGATACATTTAATCAAGGATTCTTTGAAAAGAAAGCTCAAAAGAGAAGAAATAGATCTGTTTTGGGACATTATAAAAGTCTTTACTGTCACTTGTGATCAATTAATGCATCTTAAATTAATAAAACTATTCATTTTTTATTAATTTTTTTGATCTCACTGACAGCAAACTTTTGAGAGTATTTCAGATTAAAAACTTCAGATTCTAAAGGTTTACAGCCTCTTGCAGTCTATTCATTTGAACCAAGCTCAAAGATGTATTTATTCATTGATTTATTTATTACTTTACATAATAGTATTTTGTTCCAACTGAGCTTCAGATTATTAACAAACTGTTAGGCTGCATGAAACTCAATCTTGATTAACCACATTACCTCTAAGGACCTAAATAATTTTTAGGGGTCATAAGAATAAATACAACTGTAATTGTAATTTTTACTGTTTATGTCATATACTGTTTCCTTAAATGAGGTAGACGGTGTCACACAAAAAATAAATAATAATAATTCTATGGATTGCAATGATAGCACTGGATGTGTGAATCACTGGAATAGTGTTTTCACAATGAGCCTGCGGTTGATATCTGTCTGGAGATGAAGCCATGTGGGTCTTTGGGTTTTTTTTTTTTTTTTTTTTTTTTTTTTTGTGGCGGTCCTGCAGCATTGAAAACCCTCCCTGAGCACTGAACAAATTACTGACGCATTAGAGTGAAGATCTCTTTGTGTGTATGTGCCGTTTAACCAGGACTGGGAGCCCAGGGGCATGTCCCCAAAATTTATCTCTAATTAATATTGCCCCTTGACAACAACTTACAAAACACGTTCAGGCTATTACCTCTATTTCAGTGGTTATTATAAGTAAAAAAAATATCAAGTTCAACAGCAGTCAGAGTGCTTTCAAGGCAGGCTCTGAGTTAAGACATTAAGACGACACTAAACAGGGTCAATGTTTTGGGATACTGGACACTTGACCTGCTTTTATATGGTAATTAGGTACATTCACGTACAACTCCCATATGGCACAGGAGGAGATATGATAGAATTAGAGCAACTGAGTCACCACCGTAGGCACTTTCAGACACCTGTGTGTGTGTGTGCGTGCGTGTGTGTGTGTGTGTGTGTGTGTGTGTGTGTGTGTGTGTGTGTGTGTGTGAGCGAGCTTCTGGCCCCATGAGACTGTGCGGATCAAGGGGCCGTACTTGACGATCTGTGTTATTTTGATGTGTGTGTGAATATGTGCAAGGGTGACCGACATATAGAGGTCATTAGGAGGCGGCAGCACAACTGGAGATGGACCTCAACAGCTGTGTCCACATAACATTCGATACATCTGTTTCAGAGAGAAAACTCTGAGCTCTTATATAAGGAGGAACTGCAGCTTTTCTCGCTTTCTATCAAGTTTCCAAGGAAATAACCTACTGATGTATCACATGGCAAAGCATTTCTTAATGAGCTGCATTTTATTGGATTTCTGCTAATTAAGATGTTTGAGAAGCCAATTACAGTAAATATCATCTTCCTCTGCCTCCCTAATTACAGATAGAGGAGGTGGAAGGATTTGAAAAAGAGTAACAGTCCTTTATAAAAGATTTGTCCTTTCATCTTAAGGGTTTGTTTGCAGACCTTATTTGCATACTCTAGCAGTAGCCAAATGAAAAACAGAAATCTAAATGTGAACTTAAAATGATATTTTAAACTCAGTAATTACTACAGCTGCAGTTAGGCCTCCCAAAATATTATGAATTATTGTTTAATTGCTGTTAGTTAAAAAACTTTGTCAATTGTCTTTTTTTTTGGGGGGGGGGGGGGGGGGGGCATTTATCTGAAATAAATTTGAATCTACACTCTTATCTAAGTTTGAATCTACACTGGAACCATTCCAGTGGTTCTCTTAAAAATAAAGATGGCAAAATATGATTTTCAAAACCATTTTTAGGTTCCCCAAAGAACCTTATAGGGAAAGGTCTTCAAAAGTACAAAATAATCTAAAGAGACTTTTTTTCTACTTTAAAGAACCTTTTCTACAAAGGAAAGGTTTCATGGATGTTAAAGGTTCCTCATGTAGCCATCAATGGAAATAATGAAACTTTAATAATGGGAAAATGGTTCTTTTAAGAACTGTTCACTGAAAGGTTACCAAAGTGGTTCTTTAACCTTTATTTTTAAATGTCCATGTCCAAATCAATTATAGAACGTGGAAAGAAATCCCTGTAAAAATGTATAAGCTTAAAATTCTATTCACTCATGAGTAACAGATATAATGTTAATTTAATGTAAACTAACCTCTAATATCTTACTCTTGTCTTTGTCTGTCAATGTACATCCTGTACTATAAGAATAAAAACAGCACAATTTCAAACAAAGAATTATTAACATGAGTCCTTAACAAAGAGTGGCAATAACCTCATTACCCATAATTCAACTCACTACTACACTAGATTGCACCGTTTTAGCTTATGTCTGCTGCCTAATTTGGAGGAAATATACTAATGAGGGTGTTTTCAAGAAAACAGTGAGCAATCTCTACATCCTGTGAAAGTCATGAAATGATTAATTTGCCTCTCTCCCTTTCTCCCTGCCCCTCTCTCTTCATCTCTCTCCTTCTCTTATTCTGTATTCTGCAGGCACATTGCACTTATTGTATGATAATACTGAAGGTAGATTGTTGTGTTATCTTGTCTACAGTCCATATATAAATGTTAATGTCATCTGTGCATGACTCAGACACACGCACACACACACACACACACACAGAGACACACACAGACAGATTCGTGCAGAGTACATTTCACGTTTGTTGCATGAGATGATGCAAGAGCGCTGTTAAATTCAGTCACTGAACACTTCCATGGATATAGTGCACACAGTATAATCAGTTCCCCTTTAGTTTAGCAACTTATGTTCATCCACAAAATGAAAATATTGTGATTATTTACTCATCTTCATTTTTTTCAAAGATATATGACATGCATTTTTCTCCTGAACACAAAAGTAAATATTCCACAGTTTTTTCTTCAAAAAATAAAAGCATAGAAGGCCATGAATAGCTACAGCATAGTCACTTTGCACTTTCATTATATATTATGAAATATGTTTTTAATGATGTTAATAATGATGATGAAAGTTCTGATAATATAAAATATTTTTAAATTGATATTACATATATATTATATATACATGTATATTATTTAATATTTGTAATTAATTTATAGTCTAATATATATATATATATATATATATATATATATATTATATATATATATATATATATATATATATATATTTAATTATGTTAAAAAAATTATTATGATGCATCTTTGTTTAAAAAAACGTGTACTATCCACACTGAAAACATAGTGTGTATGTATATATATATATATATATATATATATATATATATATATATATATATATATATATATATATATATATATATTCTTTTAATTATATTAATCTAACATGTTAATTGGATTTATTAATTAAGGTTAAAAATAACACATTAAAATTATTAACAAATTTAATGCACTTGCTCCATCACAGACCTATGTGGGGTCATCTTACATTTCATATTTCATACAGTTTATTGATGACAAATATAATGCAGGACAACACTTACTTGCGTGATGGAGCCTAGAGAATGTGGTTAGAACATATTTGATCAAATCAATTTTTTATATTTACATATTTCGTTTTAAATATTTAAATATTATTTATTATAAATTGAACACATTTAGCATCAGAAGCAAGAAGTGTGTGCCTCTTTGAATGTTTATCACATTTTAAACATCCACTATCCGCTTTGCATACATTGAAAAAGTCAGCAGATCTCAAACAGAAGTGAATGTTAGCAGGGCGACTCTTTGAACTAGTTGCAGTGACTTAAGACGACAGAGTGCAAACCAGTTTGAAGATATCTGGCAGTTGCTCTGAGCTACGATGATAGAGCTATATGGTGTGTGTGTGTGTTGGTGGCAAATGTGCAACTATTTCTTAAAAATGTCTTCTTAAAAAAGTCTTCTGGCACTCTGTGTGTGTGTGTGTGTGTGTGTGTGTGTGTGTGTATCAGGGGTGGGCAGTGCTTTGCTGCCGTCTCTCGGGTGGCTGGCATTTGATGCATGCTATCTCATCATTCCCCATTCTCATGCTAATGAAGCTAAAGATCATGGCTGTGACGGATGGACGAGTGAAGTGAGAGGAGGGGCTGTGGGAGCGTGCTGTTCGGTGTCACTTGCTATCCTGACACACACACACATACAGACCTGTCAACAAGGCCACCATAAGTGGAGAGCCAATGACCTCAATTGTACTTAGTCAAACATTCAGGGTTACACTGTCACAATTGAGCTGTAGTTGGCTGATTGGTTGGTAGCTGTATGGTCCGGAACAGATAGGAGGACTGCTGATTTCGCTGAACTTGTTCTTAGATACATACTATGTCCTTCTGGCATCTCTATGGGCAACTGGGTGACTTTATTTAATCTGTATCTTTTCAAACCAGTACTTTTGCCATGTGTGGACAAATTTTGACTAGTTTTAATAATGTTACACATTTGAAATCTTTGCATTAACAATATGGTTGCAATCCTGCAATATTCTCCCCTATACACTTTTCTCCCACAAATTAATACTCTTATTTAGCAGATGCATTAATCTGAGCAAATGTGACAGTAAATACAAAAATTATTAAAAATGCTGTTCTTTTGACATTTTTAAATCATCAATGAATCCTGATCAAGAATCTGAAATCATTAATTTCCACCAAAATGTTATAGTCCAGCTGTTTTTATCATTGATAAAAAATAATAAAGTTAAATGTTAATTAGTATAAATGCATGAATTAGAATGATTTCTGAAGCATCATGTAACACTGAAGACTAATGAGTTCTGAAAATTCAGCTTTGCATCACAGGAGTAAATTATATTTAAAAATACATTAAATAAAAAATATTTCACAGTATTACTGTGTGTGTGTGTGTGGGGGGGGGGGGGGTTATGAAATAAATGTGGCCTTGATGAGAATATGAAATTGCTTTCAAAATATTTTTACAAATCTTTTAACATGTGGTGTTCTTCATATAATGTTAATATAAATTATAACGTTTAATGATTTGGTGATTTTTAAAATGATTTAAAAGTGTTATTTGATGCTAAATATCGTATCTCCACCAGACAGGAAGTTTACAGATCCCACTATGGCAAGGGCTTATGAATATTAATTAGCAAATGTGTTTGTGCAGCCCAGAAAGTTTATGTCAGCGTGACCTACTAATTAATATTCATGAGAGAAGCCATCATGTCATAAAGAGTTCATCATGCTCAACACTTTAAAACATGCTTTTTTTTTCTTTTCTTTTTGCCGCCACAGCACACTGATGTTAAGTAATAGTGAGTCTTCTGTCTGTGCAGCTTACAGATTCACTGAAATATATAATATAATATATCCAACTGGAAATATGGATGGAAATGTGTCCCCTCACGACTCCAGGTATGTTTTCTTGATGTCTGGCTCTTTCTAACAATGCTTTTAAGAAACAAAGCCAAGTCCAATGGGTCGGGCAGCGTGCCAGAGAGAAGGTCGCATCAGGGTCAGTGGATGTTAACCTCCTAAAGAGCACCCTGGGGCCTGTTCTAAATATACATCTTCTGAGGGTGGCATCTCAGCCCCATCATTAGATAATGGTGTTGCAGTTACTCTGCGTTCTCCCAGGAACAGAGCGAGATTAGAGTGTGCCAATAGCGAGGACATGGCCCATGTCAGATGTCAGAGACAATGGGTAGGATGTCCGCAGACAAAAACATTTGCTCTTGTAATCCAGTAAAGGTCTTTGTAATGCTGTTTAGGTGCTTTACGTGTAGATGCAGGATGCCTGGTGAGGTCGGACATCTAATTGACCCCATTTCCTCTGGTTTGTGCCACATTAACATTGCAGGAGACATTGCACATTGTTGTGTCGCCTGAAAAGACTTTCAGTGGAGAAAATGAATTTGTCCAACCCCAGTGTTTTACAAATGTAAAGAATCTCTTTCAGAATGCACATTATATGGCAAAGAAAAAACATATTTATTCTATTTTGCTGGAATAATAGCATGTCTGTGCTATTGTTCAAATCAGCATTCTTGAGCTGCTTTCATTTGTTAAAGGTGTTTCAGACAGGCTGCTGACTAGTTGCTGTAAAAAATTAAACATAAGCTCAGTGTGGGTTACATTAATAATGTCTCACAAACTGTCATTCCTGCACTGCAATTAAGTCTTGGTATACTGTTGTGATATGTTTTAGTTGTGGTTGTCAAGCCACATGTTAAGTGCGTGTGTGATTCAGTTTCATAATGCGGTTTTTATGCAGGTTTATGTGGTGGCTGTCAGTCAGGCAAATTTGGATACAAGTACACATAATAACATTAATGTGCCTAGGATTTCAATCATTAGGCAGCAGGTTGGAAACACCAAGGAGAACAGTGCAGGTAGACTGAGTTTCACAATAACAAGCTGGTTATCCCAGAAAAATACAATAAATATTCTTGATCTTTAATGGGATGTCCAGAGGCTATTATAAGTATTAAACTACATTTTTCAAGGTGTTAGGGTTTTGTCTTTTTTTTACATTTCCATAAGTGGCAAAATTAAATGTAAAAATATACAGTATAATAAAAATATATGGGTCACGCTACACAGGACCATGATCAGCAAGGAGACACAGGAGATTTCTTCAACATGGAATTTTAATTCAAAGAGTTCTCAGGAACTCAGAAGACATTTAAAAGCTGATGAAGAACTGGGTAATGGGAAGACTCTAAATAAATAGACAAATGGGATTACAGACTAGACACACCTGGGAATCAAATTTTTGCAAATGGGGAAAACCTGGAGAGAACACAATGGAGACAGGAACACACACAAAACATGAAACAGAGTCTGACAATATGCAATACAAATAAATGAATATATTTATACTGTACTATATTACTACAATTGAACTGTAAAATAAAATACACTAATGTTCAAAAGTTTGGGGTCTGTATTTTTCTCAGGCAGCATTTATTTGATCAAAAGTATAGTTAAAAGTTATATTGTGAAATATGAATACAATTTAAAAGAACCGTTTTGTTATTATTATTATTTGAATATACTTTAAAATGTTTTTTTTTTTTTTTTGAATACAGGACTCGTACAATAGCATTTATTTAAAACTGTTTTTCAAAAACAAAAAAGTTGTACATAGCGCAAACATTTTAAAGCCAGCATACATTTAAATATAAAATTATTAAACATGATTTGTTTTTAATTTGCTGTAAAAATAATCATGAATGAAATAAAACAGCATTTTGGAATCATGTTTTAATTTGACATTTGCATGAACAGTATATTTTCTAGCTGAGATTGAAGTGGCATGCATGGTCTTAAAATAATAATAATTTTAAAAAAGATATTAAATCAGAAGTACTGATTCACTTCTTTAGTGTTTTTTCACCTGTTAAATGCCTTGAAAGCAGGTGAGAGCTATAGTAGTAGTGTACTATGCATAATAGGACTGAAATACGTATGTGATTTGATTCTTGGTGGGGCCTATAACATAGCTAACACTCATCTGCACTTAATCGATGCCTATGCGGATTATATTGTCCCATCTCTATCCTAAAATCCCTTTTAACAGTGTATTCTGTTGCATACTTTACACAAAACAAATGTATATGGTTTTCACAAAGGCTCCCCAAAGGGCTCCAAGTAATTTAGCTCAGCGGCAGTATTTTAAAATTCCCCCTGGGTCTTTTTAAAGGATACAACAGTTAAAAAGTACAACAGGTTGTTTATGCTTTCTTGTAGCTGCTGACAGGCTGGCTATTTCCACAGAAATACCTCATAAAGCATGTCGGCGCTTTTTCCATTGTCACCTTTCTCTCCCTTTGGAGTGGTTGCTGGCCAGAAACAGCACCTGAAACATAAACACATGATAGAAAGTTTATGGTGTCTTCGGAGTATTTGAGACTGACTGATTGTCCAATCATTTCATATAATTGCTTGCACCTGGTTTAGCAGAAGGAAAATTGGTCCTGAGCGACTTTGCTGTCTCCATAGGCACAGTTTTTCACTTCGAAGGAACCAACGTTGTCACTCGTTGCAACGGTGCAGTCATTTCGTCTGGCTTTCTCTTTCTCTCTCCCCGCTATTGGAATGGTCTTTGGCAGCACAATGTGTTGTATTTCCAGCAGTCATGCTAAGCCCCAGGCCCTCCGCTAGCTCCATCACTGTAGGACAGTGGCAGGTGGCTTTGCCCACCTCTCTAACACCTTCCCGGGGGAGCAATCAAGGGCTCAGTGGGGCCAGACACCCAGACACCAAAGTCACTGTAAAGAGCGGAGTGAAGCTCACATGACAGGGAGGTGACACGTCTGCCTGTAGCACAGGTGCAGTGAGACAGCCGAGAGGTCAGAGGTCACAGGATTCCAAACCAATGATTAAAGACATGGAACTGACATGAGGAGAAGTTAGAAGCCACGTACAGGTGAGAACCTCTCTCTCTCTGACTAATCCTGGTGGGGATAAAGTAACAAGGAGTTCATGTGTTGTGGAAATCATCAGTAGGCCTATGCGTCATGAGAAAAAAAGTGAAAAAAAAAGTGTTTTTAGTCAAACGAAGGCAAACAAATCCTCAATTTGTGTTCTTAAAGGGATAGCACACACATAAAAATGCAAATTCCCTCAGTCCTTACTCATATCTGTAGATTTGGTGATTTATGTAATATCTAAATACTTGTGTAGTACTTTAGTACTTGTATTTAATACTTGTCAAAGTGTTTGAATACAGTGGTGGCCTGATGCAGGGATGTAGCTTAGGTTACTGCCATTTTGGACTTTTCCTCAAAGAGAGCTAAACTTGTCTTCTGAATGGGGATAATGTTGTTTTAATGTTGTGCTTTCTTCTACAATGGGGTAGAGGAGTCGAGAGTCAGTTGATAGTTGTGATTGGGGATTTAATTTAGAAAAAAATGCCCAACTGTGTCAAGTGGTGAAGCCCTAATCTGTTTTCAATACTGCACTAACAACCAACGGCTCCCTTCTGATGCAAAAAAACTCACCGCTCTCACGATAAGCAACTCCTCTAGAGTAAACAATAATTAAAGGGGAAAAACTCCACCAATCCATGCTTTTATTCGTTCCATGTGTCCCTTGGTATTGATCCAAATAGCTTTTTTCTTATCAGTAAAATCAGATTATTTTCTGCAACATAGCTTTTAAATTTATGAAATTCAAGAGTGGCTTTCTGTAAAGTTTATCAGACTGGCATGTGCCATAGTCTCAGTGGATCTGATAATTATCACCTTTTATATGCTTGCTTGGCTGTTGTTTTATTTGCCTGTAATCAGCTGGAGTCACATGACTAATTTTCTTTCTGCTTCCTCACATTTATAGGTTCCAATTAGCTGAACTCTGCATATTTTCTATAGTGCCACTCTGGCAAAGTTTTTTTTGGAGTTCTGTGCTCCTCTGCCCTTTCCTACTCGTCCTCCTAAATTACACTGAGATGATGAACTGCTTCCGAGGCTCAAGGCTCTCTGAGATTTAGAACTTTGTCCTGGATGAAGGACAGGTTAGGAGAGACATTAATATGCAGAACAGGTAATATCAAAACCTCAACGTACTTTACGGCGGCTGGCGCACATTATCAATCTATTTGTGCAAGCTGCCCTGCAAGAATTTCATTTGCCACTCGTTTATTTGCCTTCCTCAACAATTACACTGCCGGAACAGGATTTGATTCAAAGTAATGTTCCAAGGACACAAGTTATTTCAGTGCACTCTATTGTCAAAGCATGAGGGGTGTCAAAAAAGGCTTTTGTTACTTTCAGTATAATATTATAGCAATCTCTTTCAAGTAAACCCATTTTAGAAGGGGTCAGTTGATATACACTATCGGCCAAAAGTTAGAAATATTCTTTTATTTTTTAACATAAGTCACAATTCTTACCAAGACTGCATTTATTAGATTAAAAAACTGTAAATATTATTGCACTTTAAAATTATCACTCTGGTGGCAAAGCTACATTTTCAGTAGCCTTTACTTCAGTCTTTAATGTCACACAAGCTTTCAGAAATGTTGATTTAGTGCTCACTTTTTATTGGTGCCCAATTAATGGTTCTTATTATCATCAATGTTGAAAACAGCTTTTGTTGCATAATATTTTTGTGGAAACTAACATACATTTTCAGGATTCTTCAACGAATAAATAGTTAAAAAGAACAGCATTTACTTAAAATGTTTCTTTAAAAAAAACCTGCCCCATACTTTTGAATGGTAATGTGTCACGGTTTGCACAAAATATGAAGATGCACCACTCTTTCAACATTGATAATAATGATAAATGTTTCTTGAGCATCAAATCAGCATATTAAAATGATTTCGGAATGACCATGTGACATTGGAGTAATGGCTACTGAAAATTCAAATAAATAAAATGTTATAATGTATTCAAGTAGAAATCAGTTATTTTAAATTTATATATCCAAAAAAATCAGCTTTTACTGTATTTTGATCAAATTGAAGCAGCCTTTGGTGAGCATAAGACAGATATATATATATACATTTTAATTATTCCAAACGTTGTGTAGTTGTGAGAATATTTCAGCACCATGGACAGTAGCTTACTGTTGTTCAAGCAGCTATGAGCTAAGTAGCATGGAACGACAATGCATATTTTTAACAGCAGGCCTGCTGTTGAAGAAAATAACATTTGGATTTATTATTTATTTCTTGACAGAAAAAAAAAATAAGTATGATTGTCATTTGATTGTAAAGCTTATTCGCATAGACATACCGCTGAGATCAAATTTTAGGATGAAAATGCAAGACTCTCCTCTTGAGACCACTCCTCTGCTGAAATTTAGATTGGAGCATTCCAGTTCCACTCCAGGTTCATCAAACTGTGCTCCCAACGACCTACAGCTCCCTCTGTAGACCAATTGGTCTGTAAATTACCCGCTAATTGCGTATGATTATTATTATCACGACGATGGACGTGCTCATCAGACTTTTCATTTGGGCCGGCTTCAAAAGAGCGAAAGAGATGAGAGAGGGGCAAAGAGACAGACTATAGGGAACAATAATGGCAACATAACTTATATAATCGTTGGGATACTACACAGAGAGCATAATTACAATGATTTGTGCTAACACATTTCGTCCTTGTATTAAAAATATGGCTCAAGGCAAGTCGGGCGTGATCTCGGGCACCGTGGCCCCAAGTGTATGCTTGCAGAACTGAGCACAGTGCCCTGCCAAAGAAAGCGGACTGACTCAGCTGGGCTGGGTTATACTGACAGTCCGTAATGACATTAACGGGCCATTACAGCCTCTGAGTGCAGTAGGTGAGAGGGCCATGGAGTGTTTTTCATTTCCTTTTTAATGCTGCTTTGGACTGCATCCAACACTTTAAAATCACATCGTTAAGGCCAAACACATACAAGATTATACTGTGTTTTAATATTTGCCCAGTTGACCTTTGGGCTGAGAGAACATGAAACGATAAGAGATGCAATGTAGATACAAGAGCAGCTGAGCTATAAATTACTTATTTGGAAAGATGCAATTAAGAGAAGTTGCTCTTCTAAGAAACATAGCCTGATGCAATTCATTGCATTTATTGTATTATTGTGATATCTTAAAAATAAAGGCTGTACTTAGGTCCCAAAAGGAATTTGCAATCACTGAAAACCTTACACATTCTGCAAAGCGTACATGTAAACTACTTTTTTTTTTTTTTTTTGCTTTTTTTTTTTTTGCTTTTATTTTGTTTTAAAGATTTTTTATAATTAGAAAATATAGGTGCACTAATGCTTTTTTATTATCCCAAGAATTGTATAAATCCAACTCAAGAATGCAGTGCAATACAGTGAAAATGGTTCTTGGTCTTTTCTCTCTTTTTTTTTTTATTTTTTTTTTTTTTTTAGAACCTTTATTTTTAACAAACAAAAAGTGCTTCTTAACCATTATATCATGACCCCAAAATTAATGTCCAAGTCTCTTAGAAAACCACAGTAAAAAACAATGCAATACAAGTGCATAATTAGGATACATTACTGTTTTTATTATTATTACTATTATTATTCTCTCAAAAGGTTCTTTGATAGTTTCTAAGGTTCAATGAAGGACTTATAACATCTGTGAAATATTTTTTATTGCACAAAATATTCTATGTAGTGAAAAATATTTACTAATAAAAAAAAATTCTAATTACACTAAGAAAAAACCTGAAAGGTTCTTTTGGAAAACAAATGGTTTATGTGTGTCATTGCTGTAAAACCCAGTTCAGGTTCTTCCTAGCATCCTTATATTGAAAAAAAAGAAAAAAAGGTAAGGTTCAATGGAGGTTCTTTGTGGAACTGGAGGTTACAGGTTACATTTGGTATCATATTGGGTCGCTACTTGATATCCAGTGCCAAATCAGAGTTCTGATGCAAAACTTATTGTGAATCATTATTCTGAACGGCTATGTCATGGGCTTTTCAGAGCATTCAGAAGGCCTCCTCTAAAGCGGCTTGTTGTTTTCCTCCATTTTGAGTTTGCTTGAGTGCTCCTACCTGCCGTTGTGCCAGTGCTGAACACATGTATGCCTGTTGTTCTCCGTGGGCCTCGTGCTCAGCAGGAACTCTGAAGCAGCCTACAATTTCCCATCATTATGAGCAGGTGCTTTGGTCTCGACAGTGGTGTTTCATTGTCAGCATGAAAAACGCTGTGGTTGTGTGCTCTGGTGTGGAAATTGGAGGCTTGCATGCAATGTTTGCACATGTGCATACACGCTTTGACTGTCAATAGCGGTTTGTATCGTGGATAAGGGGGATTTTAGAGGTGTTGAGGGCTCAGGTTAGATGTTTGGAGGCGTCACTCAAACCTCCAAGCAGTCTTCATTACATCTGTTCTGTCGGTCTTCATTACATCAGGGTTGTTTTTCCTGATCAGAAAGAACCGCAGATCTCTCTAAATTCATTGATGGGGTTATGTTATTAAATTGAAGAGACACTTAGTTTTGGCTTCAGTGAAAGAGAGTTTATTGTTGAAGCAAATGCTTTGTAGTGAATAATGATTCACAACAGCATTTTTGTCTGATGAAATCCACAGACACAATGAAAGTGAGCTCCTAAGTGAAAAAATTGTGACTATAAATATTCTTTCAAAGAGTACTTAAAATTTCTACTGTCAGTTATTGGCCCATTGCTCTTGAATTATGGTTCCAGGGATGTAAAAAAAATATGGTCATGCTTTAATTCAACTCTAAATGCAACCATAAATAATAACCAGTCAAAAAACTTGTGTGATAAGATTTTAATAGCTGTTTGTAATGTCCATTACAATGGGCATTGGTTCTAAACTGTAGCAACATCCAGATTTTGTGTGTGTGTGTGTGTATGTGTGTGTGTACAATGGGGGTCAAATGTCTCTTATATGCTCACCAAGTCTGCATTTATTTGATCAAAAATGTAATATTGTTAAATGTTTTTACAATTTAAAATAACTGTTTTCCATTTGAATGTATTTTAGAAAACATAAATATATTTAAAAAATAATAATTTCTTGTAAAACTTACTTCAATAATCTTATTTAAATGTATTTAGTTCTTTGAAAAAAATGTTGCTGTCAAAAAATGACAAAAAAAAACCTATAATATAGCAGCTATTTTGTTGTTGTTTTTACATATTAAGGTTATAAACATTCAAACTGTGACATATATTTATGCCATAATTTAAAAGAAGGTTATTGAGCAAAAAAAAAAAAAAAAAAAAAAACCTTTTGTAGCATTCATGTAATGCATTATGATGGCCCCAAGTGATCAAAACCATATAAAACACCCAGATAAAAGCGATGCTCGCTGGAATGAACACTAGGACTGAACGGGTTAAAGGTTGCTCTTAAGGATCCAACTATATGATACAGTTTTTATTTTTATTCCTGAACACACACTTACACACAGTGTCAACTCCCTGCCCGTACACACCGCGCGGAGGAGCTCACAGCCCTCTTTCTAGGTCGTGCATTTGAAAAGAAACATTACCTCAATAAAATAAAAACACATTTTTGTATTTCTTTGAATGATAAGTAAAAAATTATCATGATGATAAAACTGAAGTTATTTATCCCGGCGAGCTTAAATGCATAAGGCTGTTTTTGCCTTAGCACTCTCCGAGAATTTCAGCACTGGCGCTGTCCATTAGTTCCCGTCGAATTTTGGTTAATCCTTTGATGGTTCCTGAGAAATGCATTTAGGGGAACATTATGCATTATGGGGGGGTGGGGGAGAAAACGATGCATTCACGTTTAATAAATAAATAAATAAACAGATTAAATGCTACTATGTACAATTCTAATGTGCGTTATTCACAAGGCAGCGTACAAAGAGCCGTGTAAAAGTGATCTTTTCTTTATTTATAGTCCCTCTCCTTCGGCGGAACATACCATGTTCCTGTAAAGCGATGCGAGGGGGAGAGAGCGCGTCGTGTGACATAAAGGGAGCTGATTTTTCTTCTCTTCCTCCCCACTGCACTGAGCGCGTTTGAGACAGCCCTGTCGGTTTAAACCGGGAGGACACCCATACTGACTTCTCAATGCAAAAAATAAAAGGGTAGCTAGAAGCAGGGGCGAGGGGAACGGAGGTAAAGCAAACGCTCTCGGTCGGTCTCTCTCTCGTTTTTATTACATGAATGAATTGAGTTGTAAGGGACACATACAAGGAAACACGCCGCCTCCGCCTGGACGACCAAACGCGTTTGATATTTGACTTGTGTTCAATGGTACGTGTTTGCATCTATACATTTTCGGCGAAAACCAGAGTAGGACGTCTTATCCCGTCGTTTGAAACACTTCTGAAGGCGTAGCAGGTGAAAGTCCTCGCGGTGAACATGGCAACTTTAACTAACGGACAGGTGGACGCCGCGGTGCACGGAGGAGCGGCCAGTACGAACGGGCTCGTGAACGGAATAAGCCACACGCACAGTCCCGCGAGCTGCGCCACCATTCCCATGAAGGACCACGATGCCATCAAACTGTTCATCGGACAGATACCTCGCAACCTGGACGAGAAGGACCTCCGGCCGCTCTTCGAGGAATTTGGCAAGATCTACGAGCTCACCGTGCTGAAAGACCGCTTCACTGGCATGCACAAAGGTACGTTTCGCACTCCGTTCCTGTCACTGGAATGTCTTGATTTGTTTTGCCTCCGTTTCCATCATAAAATCGGACGGCAGACTTGGAATGGCATGTATTTTAATGTATGTATAAATGACACGTATAAAATGTGTTAGGGAATTCATTCATTGGCTTACTATGAAAGTTAAGTATTGATTTAGAATTGTTCCGTAGCCAACACGAAGCGAATTTTGTCAGATCACAAGCGGTACTTCGGGGTTTTTACGCGAGCCTATTTTGAGGTCGTGTGGGTTTTTCACACTTGAAACTGAAGAATCTTATTTTGTGCTTCAAGCTGTTTACACTATCCTGCCTATATGTTAATTTTAAGTAGTCAGGTTTTGAGATTTCCACGCTGTGCATTTGTAACGTTCTTATTTGAATATTAACGTTGGACAAATACTACACGCTAAATAACTGCTTGTTCATCTGTGTGTAGTCGCTATGTGGAGCAAAGTAATATCGTCTATTCATCGCGTTTTCCTTCGCCGTTCTACATATTTAACTGTTTCCCCTCAGTCGTGGAGGCGCGTGAAAGTTTTAGCGACTGTACAAAGCGCATGATTTTTTAATGAGGTAAGAACTGAGGCAGGTTATGATTGGTGTATGTTGCTAAACAACTCGCCGTTACGTTTAATATTAGTGTAACGCATTGTCACTAGCATAACCCAGGGATAAATGATAACCCCTTTCCAAAATTTCAAGTGTAGAACGTGTACTTAACCCAGGGTTAAAACTAGCCTTTACACGGTGTTGAGAATGATGTTAACCCAAGGTTAAGGGTAGAGTGAAGTCCCCTGTAGAAGCTTGAGGTCCAGCTCGCTTCATAAGTCCATCCAAAAATCTCTCTCTCTCTCCCTCTCTCTGACTCTGTGTGTGTGTGTTCAGGTTTTGCATTGTGCTGACTAAATCTTCAAGAATAGAAAAGCCTGAGCTCTACAGGCTTTTCTGAGATTTGGCGAAGATGGAAAATGTTATTAACTCTGTATTAAAACAATAGAAGCCAATAGAAAGTCCCTACCATGGTAGAAAAAACAAATGTGTGTGTACTCTAGCTTTTGTAAACATTTCCCTCAATTAATTTTCTTTAGAGATTGTGCTGTGGGCACAAACAAACGTCTTGAGCCTTTTTGTCTAAGAATGATTGTGCAGGAACTAAAGGTAAATGGCAGCCGTCAAGACAATGAAAGCGTACATTATGAGCAAGGATAGGATCTGTGCTGAAAGGGTCTGTCCAGTAACCTCTTAATTGGGGTTGTGTAGTTGTGATTGTTCCTGTTTTATTGCTTCACAATAAAATATTTATTTATGATGACAGTCTGCACAATTGCATTTCAGCGTGGTGTGTTTTAGCGGTAACAGCAGCA
Organism: Carassius auratus; assembly: GCF_003368295.1. Classification (NCBI taxonomy): domain Eukaryota; kingdom Metazoa; phylum Chordata; class Actinopteri; order Cypriniformes; family Cyprinidae; genus Carassius; species Carassius auratus. The sequence goes on along the minus strand of NC_039263.1, from coordinate 19,586,342 downwards.
GAACTATAATTACCTCCTGCTTATCTTCTCCTCGCCAGTTGGTGTCATACGCAGCAACTCAAGTCTCCGGATAGGTTCGGCCACAACTGTGCCTTGTTTGTGCGATTGTCTGCTCCTGCAGTGTGGTAATTACTGCTGAAGCTGTGTACCTGTGGTGTGTTTGGAAAGATCGATTCCTGAAGACCTCAGCCAGGGGTCCAAAGGGGGTCTCCCTAGGAACATCATCCCAGGGGTGTCATTATTTCACAGGCTTGTCTAATTGATCCCCAACCCAGAGGATATTGTTTACTGTCACATCGGTGGCTAATTTTCCCATCCGGCCCTGGGTGCCGAGGGAAGAGCTGTGTACCCCAGCCCCAGGGATGAAGTCCCTCTGTTGTAGTAAACAAAGCTGTCCTCTGTATGTGCCTAGCAAAAATGTGGCTTTGAGAAGCGGGTCTGGGGAGGGTAGGAGGTTATCTTTTATTAATAGCACCGCTGGAGTACTCCCCGTCCGGTGGTTAATCATGGTGCTTGTGAACTATGGGGAGCCGTGCCGGCTGATTCTAGGAACTGTCTCCTTCCTGCAATATATGGTCCTTTGGACCCATCCCCCCACTGCAGGGCCCGTGTTCACTAGTGTGTTCGTCAGGCCTGCTTGGCTCCATGTTATAACTGAGTTTAGGTACTCATTCACTCCCTCTCCACAACATAGGAACTGGCGTCAGTTTCTCTCAAAATCCATTTCCCTTTGGCAGCAGGGCCGCTCTCTCCTTACCCTGGAGTACCCTGAGGCCTGTCCGCTCTGGAGCTCTCCTTCCTTCAAGAACTTAATATGCTGTTTTGTGAAACTGGCCTTTCCCTTCACTTTCAGAAAAAGTAGTGTATTTATAATAGCTTGTCAGTGGGCCAGTACCTTTAAAAAGTGTACCTTTAAAGGAATAGTTCACCTAAAATAAAAATTCTGTCATTTATTTATCCTCATTTTGTTCCAAAACTGCATGCATTTATATTTTTTAGGATTTTTTTCTTCCATAAAATGAAGGAGCCAAAAGATTTTTTGAGTTCCACAGAATAAAGAAAATCATATAGATTTGGAACAACTTGAAAGTGGGTAAATGATTACAGACTTAAAAATTTTTGTTGAAATGTTCCTTTAAAGTCTTTAAAAAAATCTTCCCCCTTTCCTGGCGTAAATCTCCTGTATCAGAGCCTTGAAATGAGGAAGTAAAAGGTAGGGCAAGACTTATTTTTGTCCACTGAGAATTGATTGGATCATTGTTCGCTAATTGCTGTGATCTCACGTCAGGGTGACAGCTTGCTGGATTGGAGGGATTGTTGTCTCGTCCTCATGCCAGTGCACACGTCATCAGAGAAGTCATGTCGTTGTGAGGGAAACAAATGTTAATGTTTTTGATGTAAGATAATCAGGGCACATTTATTATGCTGCGTAAAGATAAACCATTTAAAATGAGCACTGCAATATACGAGAAATAAAAAATTTAAGAATTGTCGATTTTGATTTCAAGGTGACTTCAAATGATTTGCATGAGTGAAAAGCTAAAAGCTACCAAGCTTTCCCTAAAAAAAAAAAAAAATTTTTGGCAGTGCCTCCCAAACAAATAATTATTTGTTAAAAACTCCATAAATACTGTAGTCCTACAGTTGTCTGCCCTCCTTGATCATTAACATGATTGCATTGTCTTGTTTTTCATCATTATAGGAAGTTCTCCATCTTGGCACTTCATCCGTCTCCACCTCCACCCACTTCCTCTCTTCACATGTTATCACCTCCTCCAGCCTGCTGACTTTCTCCGCCATCTCTCCTCTCCCAATCATGCGATTTCTCTTTCCATTCACAGGCTAGAAGGGGTTTTGTCATCCATTTATTCACTCACTTAGCCTCCCACACACATCGTTCCAGATTTACCATTACACTCCACGCTGAGATGAGGTCCTGAGAGCAGGTCTGCAGCTCTCTGTTGGGGTCTTAGGATAACAGAAACGGCAGAACCTCAAGCCTTCTGATTGGTTAGATGTTGACATGACAGACTGAGGCGGTTTGGCGAGCCAGCAGGGAGTGTCGAGATCACATCCAGACACAAAATGAAAATTCTGCCTCTATTTACCCCGCTTCTTGTTGTTCCAAACCTGTATGAGTTTCTTTCTTCTGTGGAACCCAAAAGAAAATATTTAGAGAAATGTCCATACAATGAACTTCAGTGCTTTGGATCCTATTGTTTCCATTGTGTCAAGCAGACTTGGAAAGACATGAAGTTGAGTAAATAATTATGAAATTGTAATTTCTGCGTGAACTATATCTTTAATAACTAGCGGTGCAGTTTTAGTTTCTCTCTCATTTTCAGCAGATTCTAAAATTGTTAGAAAACGATACTGCATCGTGCAGGTAAACACCAGACGCGACCATCATTGATAAGCGTGAGTGTTTGAAGTTGTGATGAGTGTAGGTGGAGAAGGAACACGTTTGATGCTATAAAGAAGCACGTAGGAGGAGACGCTGCGTTTTCGTACTGTGCTGCTGAATTCACGCCGTCTATTTTTGATAGTCATTATTCTCATGCATATGGTCTACTTTTGCTCTCTGTTTTTGATATGCAGACATGGCATGCAGGCATATATTTGATTTCGCCATGCTGGATACGCATCTGGAGTGATTACTGAATAAAGCACGATACATTTTACGTGTAGACTCTAATGAGACACTGAGTGGAGGGGGCTCTATTCATCCTCATGCCTGAGCAGCTAGAGTAATGATTCTGTACATCAGTTATCTAGTCTTTAGACTCCTGTCTCTCGGGAGAAAGTGAGAAAGAGACAAATACTATGATGCTCACTAAAGGACGGAGATCGGGAGAGTGATGGATTGAAAAAGAGAGTGATAGAAAGAGGAGAAACATAACAAAAAGATGGATGAAAACAGACTAACAAAGTGTTTAGCGCAGGATTTTGGATTTGGTTTTAAACTGAGTAATTGAAGTAGACAGTAAAAGAGAGTTGGATGGAGAAAACCAGGTAGTTGGGGCAGGCTTGAGCTGGGGGGAGTTCTTGAGTCCTCCAGCACTTTCATTTGGCTGCTCTGCGTGACTCAGCACAGCTAATAGAGGCCATTTGTACCGGTCACCAGCAGCTAGAGGAAACATGCTGCGGACCGTAAAGTCTTATCCTTGCATGCCTTTTAGCGTAGGGGAGATTGCCACTATGCATGGATTGACAGTCTCTCCTGGATCACAGAGTCTGTGGTTGGGACAGGTCGCATTGTCTTGTTTACCTGCAGCTCACAGCTTGCTGTGTTTGTGAAGTGAAGATTAATAATATTTAATAAGATTCCCAACTTCCAAATATCCATGTCCAATGTGATTTTTATTTTCTAGAGAGTCATGTTTTGAGGGTCCAAACAAGCCCTCTTTGAAAAATGTATGAGTACAAATGTTTTCCATTGGGGTGATGTGTTGTCGAGATACTGTGTTAACAGGGAAGAAAATTCTGTTTCTGGGCAACCTAAACCCGAGTTTCTGGGCAGGATTTTTCCAAAAGACAATTGGATGTCCTTGCCGGAGAAAGAGAAACGCTGGGTTTTTCCTCCTGCGGCTTGGTGTTAATTCAGCTCGCGTCCTGGACTCACTATTGCATTGCTGTTGCATCATCTGCACACACAGCGTTTCTCTTTTTTTTCCTCTCTAGCTCGTTTGGTTCTGCAGATGTTCCAAGCCTCGGCCCATCCCAAATCCTCTCAAGCCTCTAGTCTCCGATCGCTCATCCCCATCGAGAAAGCGGCGACAAGCTCCCGCTTCAAGTGCAGTTTCCGCTCCAATTGATCAATGTGACTCTTTTGTTTATGAACGAGTCAACGTGTTGCCACGGAGGTCGTCACTTGTTCATAGGTCGCCTTCTCAATATGCAGCACGTCTGCACTTAATACAAGTCGCAGTGGTGGCACAAACATGCATATAAATATACATCCATGAGAGCAGGCTAAGTCAATCGTGAGGGTGGTGGAAGTGTTTTTGTCCAGTGTTATTTGAGGTCGGCAATCAAGAAAAAATATAGTTACTCAAGGCGAGATGACTTGCAGAGGAAAAAGTGGGAACAGAAAAAGCTGCATGTGTTTGCTGCAGGTTTGGAGTTCTACAGGATAGAGGTCCTGTCTGGCAACCCTAACCTTGCGGTGGCCCTTATTAACTAGTGTTACCCTGTTGTGCTGACTGAATTGGGCCAAAATGTAACCATTTTCTCACACCTCGAGGCATTTTAAAACTCATCTCAGTTCTTTCAGTCGTTCAGACCGCACAGAGACTTGTTTATGTGCAACGGCTAATCCCAGAACACTCATCTCATGAATTTCATCTGTATCTACCATAACTCTCTGTCAGATAGCGGTGTTGCGTTAGGCCATGTGAACTTTTAAACTGGAAGTAATGGCGTTTGGCGGAGTCGATTTAGTTTCTAAATTGAAAACTATGCAAATATGCTACGCTGCGCAGCTTTTGCAGGCTTCCTAAAATTTTCCCCTGCAAGATTTATGTCCTGCGTAATGGCCTTGTTGTGTTTTCATATATTTAAATAGCAGGACTCAAAGAGCAAGGCAGGGCTAAACTGGGTTCAGCCTTAAAAGTTTTATAAGGTTTAGCTGTAATTTCATATAAACTGCGCCGATGAAAAGCCCGAGGCCACACCCCACTCTGCGGCATGCTGGTTTTATCTCGCCTGTCTGTGGATCACAATTTTGATTTAAGAAGCTTCCGAAGCCTTGCAGTGTTCTGACAACAACTCGGGCGAAATTAATAGTTTCTGTTTTCAAACTAGTTGCATCATCAAGTGTTGTTGTGCTGTGTGTTAAATATTTAAAGGGTTTAGGAGTGATATGTGCTCTGCTGTCTAGGCAAGGCTAAGAAAAGGTGTCATTGTGCCCAAAATACAGCCAGTTTTTTTTGACTATTCTTTTTTGAAAACCGAAAACATTTTATGGTACCGTATTTATATATATAACTAGATTATACAGATTTGTTTACATACTGTAGGCTCTTAAAAGCATGAAATGGGCTTTTTTTCCCCCTGTTTGCTGCATTTGACGTCACAGCTCAGAACAGTCAGTAGCTAATCAGAGGTGACATGATTTCCTTTGGCTCTAGAGTGATTTGGTGATTGGTTCGAATTCTGTGTTTGCCCATGAGCAAAGAGGGAAGCATGCAGGGTGAATGGAAATTTTCTCCAGGTATTATAGCGTTTATAGGCAATAACCTATTTAGACCCATGATTGCTTATTTTCTCCTCCAGAAACTGTTTTCACTTCTCTACTCTGAGCGCAAAATATAAATGTAACACCAACCACATTGTCATTGTAATTTAACATTTAATGATTTTTTTTAAAATTCATTGTACCTGATGCATTCTGAGAATCTTTGCAGCATCCATCTTGTTAAAAATACACCAGCGTGCTCTTTTTGTCTGAGCCCTTTACATCATTTTAAATTCTTTTTTTCTCATTATGGGAAGCGTTGCCTATTTGTTAGTCTAATGATGCTGTATTCAAACTCCATTAATTAGCAGAGTGTGCAGAGGATGGTTAGGTAGAGAACTAAAAGCAGACGAAAGCCTAGGTAATAGCTTAAATCATTTTCATTGTATGACTGATTTAAGCAAGCAACATTTTAATTACCTTTTGATGTAGACGAGCTCAAAGAAAGAAAAAAAGATAGCAAACTATTTGGAAAGGAATGAAGGGGCTGTGTACTGTTAATCATCCCTCAGTTTTTGTTTTTTTAGTGGTTTGTAAATTAAGCTACACACTGAGGCTGTAAAATGACAATTAACCTGGTTGTTAGTCTAGCTGTTTGTTGTTTGGCTGTGAGCGGGTTTAAGCAGCCTTTTTTGCATTTTATTATTGAATTTTAGGAAAGATTGGCAGAAATGTGATAAACGAAGCAGATAGTTTTGAACACATAAGGGTAGGACTGCACATCCAATTTTTTTTTTTTTTGAGTTGGCAAATAGATGAGCTATATTAAGCATAATTTGTGTTTACTTTTTGACATAAGCAACCGTGCATTAAGAACTGCTGTTTTGTGAGCTACATGTGAGGAGAACTTTTTTTTATTATTTGGAGAACTTACCACAGAGTACGTCTGTAAAGATGCAAGGTGTTTTCATACCTATGCTAATGTACCTTCTTGTGCTGAGCTGTATTGAGATTTATCATGCAGGGTTTGATATAAAACGGAGGATGTGTGGAAACTAGTCGTTTCTAGAGAAGCAGGAGGGCATTGTGGGATACGTGAGGGTGGAGGATACGCTTCGTCTGCAGTCAGAGCAGATCGAGATGGTGATATGATACCGGCCGACTCCAGCTCGTGGAGATTGCAATGTTTATGCATGCATAAGTGTATATGTGTAGCATTTAAAGTAAGCAGTGTATTTCTAGTTTTCTTGTGGTTATAGAGTCACAGCGTTGTTTGATACAGAAGTGATTTGACAACACTCACGTAGCCTAAGAAAAACACGTAATGACTCTGGAACAGCCCTCTATTAAACCATTATGAGATTATAATTAGCTTGACATCTACTGAAACAGTCTATTTGTTATTCATAGGGGACTACGATTTTTTTTATTGAGGCATTGTTAACTAATAAATCCTCATTAGTGATTTTCCCACTCAGTGTTATTGCATGTAAATAGGATTTTAATATCATGATATTTATTGGACTGAAATGCTTTCGGCTTTAGACATTTAAAAACCAACTGGACTGAGCATTTTTGTCTATGCATTTTTTTTTTACACATTTTGCTAGGCCTGGGTGATATAGCCAGAAGTATTTACAATATATTTATATCAAATAATATGCTGCAAAACAGAACTCTATAAATTAAAACATGGATGAATGTCTTTGTTGTACTATATTCCTTAAAATAAGAATATTATTATTGTTATATTGAGAAATACAATTTAATATACAATAGTAGTAAATTTCTGTCAGTATTTCTTATTTGTTTCAACTTCAATGTGTATTTGACACACTATTTCTCTCAAAGCAGTGAAAGTGCTTGTGAAGTGACTCTCAGAACAGCTCTGGAGATGAAGTTTATATGGGTTCATGTCGCCCTCACATTGCGACGGCAGATGCTGAAACCAGTGAGAGCATCGTGTCTGAGATTGTGTAGTGGATGAAACTCCAACACACTCAGACACACACACACAGAGCATGCTGTGTGATTGGCTGTTAGATGAATCCATGTTAAGTAAAAATGTCCAGAGCTTATCATTTTATTGCAGCCATACTTAAAGCTATGATACCTGAAAGACTTGTGGGCAGCCAGCCAGCCATTATCTTAAGGTTAAAATGGCTAAAACCAAAATAAAAGACTTGTTTTGCTTGTCCTTTCAGTCTATCAGAAGCTAAAAACATCAGTGTTATAGGGTTCGGGGTCAGTTCAAATGTCAGCCATAAAAAAAATTACATGATAAAAAAAAATAATAAAAGATTTTTTTTTTTTTTTCATTCCAGAAATTAAAATAGTTTGCTTTCCAGTTTGTAGTTTTCTTTTCAAATGGAGGTGAGATCTGGAGCAATTGCAGCAATCTTTTAAGGTTTGTTTTGGGAATTAGGCAAATATATGAATATAAATATGAATTTTTTTAGAGGTAGGGGAGGTCAGATGAACTCAAGGATCTTCTGGATGGAAGTTTTACAGGTTGGATTTCAACCATGCAGTGAAAGTCTCCATGGCAGTTTAAAATGTGCAAAGCCTACTTTCCGAAGCAGAAAATCTGTATTTCATGCCCAAAATGGGCATTAAACCTTCACTGAAAGAGATGCCACAAAACGTCTGGGTGCTTTAGAAGCCCCTGTGTCGAAATACCTGCGACATAACATTTGCTCATGAATTTTAATATGTTTGGGTTTAGTGGGGGGACCTTCGCTTGCAAGTAGGCACGAGAGAGCACGATAAAGACGGATGTATAGAAAAGTGGGCTGGATAAAAGAGAAAGCGAGTGGGGGAGAAACCGAGAATAGGGGAGTCCCTGAGACAGATGTCACCCTCACCGCAGATTGATGGCTCTTGGCCGGTTTCCACGCCAAGCTTTGACCCCGCTGTCCTTTGCAGTAATTTATAGGTGGCGTTTTTAAAGATTTAAGCACTATTTTGTGGCCATCATGGCCTCGGACAGAAAACGACCTTCTAATTCAGGGTCGCAGTCGGTCCAGAGCTAAAAATGAACCCACCTGAACCCGTGCGGATCTGACAGTGAGGTTCTGAATGTGTGCATTTGTTGTTTTATTCTAGGCCAGCCTGATTAATTAAACACTCTGTTTGTTTAGGAGATGTGGATTTATTTTGAATATACAGTGCGAGTTTGTATGACATTCAGGGTAATAACTTTCAGCTTGAAGCATAGACTGGATAGAGGAAGTGTAGGGAGACTAGACACCCTGCGCAGCTTTTGGCTGTGCATTCAGAGGACCCAGCTGGGTCTGGTGTTGGCTGAGGTGTATGAGAGCCCCTTATGTCTGCAGCAGTGGTTGGTGATCTGGAGGGAGCCTCTCTAGCACATCATCACTCATTTGCAATTTAATGGCCCCAGAGATCAGCCTTTCCCAGTACGGCAAAGCTTATTAGCAGAGGTTTTAAATCATAATCTCAGGTGAATCTAATGCCCTATCCTACCCCTTTTCAAGATGCCTGGCCAGTGGAGTCCACCAGGGCGGCGCTAAAAAGAGCTGTTTTGTTTGTTCCTGCAGGGTTCCGATCGAGTCCAGAGACATCTGTTATATCTGGAGAAAATTATTTTGCCATTTCCTTTACCTAAATGGATAAAATAGACATTTCACAAGTCCACTGCACATTTTTAAGAGCCTCCAAAAAGAAGGTTACTGGTATAACATCTGTTGTAATATAATGCAATATTTGTGATTTTTATCTTTATTTGTTGTTTTACTGTTGTTATTAAGGTAATAAATACACATTTTATAACTTTAATTTCTTATTTTTTATTATAAAAAATGAAATTTTGAATTTCACTTGCATATTAGAAACATCTATCCATCTATCTATCTATCTATTTTATCTATCATTCTGTCTTTTATTCTGTTCGTCCATCCATCGTTCTGTTTTGGTATGGATATTAGACTCTACATCTTCTCTTTATCAATAAATAAATGCCATAAACACAGTGTTATTTTGCTTTGTTTCTTTCCTAAATAAGCATTTTTCATTAGTTATTTATATTAGTTAATTCATGACTCCGTTATCCCTTGAGAGACGCCCAGTCGATTCAGACATATTTAGACCTGTCTGGAGATAGCAGGCTACATTATAGTTCGCCACGGGACATTATGGCTTTGTTATAATGTCCCAGGCTTTGATGACACTGATAACTACAACAGATTAAAAATGCTGTTTTTAGTAGGCAAATGATCTAGTCTATGCAAACTACTCTCTCATTTAATTCCCATGTCATGCCCACGTGTAGTTGCACGCTGCTTCGCTACCTCGGATGCCCTGCCCGAGGGCATTCAATTCACAAAAAAGACTTGAAATTGAAGCTCTGCAGTCCTGCTTATTCAAAGCGAGAAAGATAGCGTTGGGTTCCTCTGCCAAACGGATAAATATGACGAGTTTTGAGGATTGTAGAAACGCTTTCCACCGCGGGCCTCCTCACCCTGAGCAGCTTAGCGGTCCTCTTTTTAAAAGAGTGAGGAGCATGTGTATCAGCGTGAAGCAGCCGCGAGGGCCTGAGCCTGCGTCTGTGTGCATGTGCTGGATTTTAGGAGAACAGCCATAATGCTCGGTTTCCTGCAGAGAGTCAGCCTGACTTCCTGTCTGGGCTGCGCTCGCGTTGGAAGCGGTGTCGAGTGTGCGTTTGATAAAATGTCGCCTGTTTACAAATCCTATTATGCGCGTTTGCCATGTCCTTGGAGTTGATTGCCGGTCCATGTTAGCTTTAGTAAACGTCTTAATTGCGTTAAATGGGTAGAAAAGCTGGCAGATTAGAAGCCATTAATGAGCGTTGTGTGAGCGAGCGTATTCCCGGGATGGCACTTTCATCGGGTTGGCAGGCGAGAAGGGAGAGAGTACGCCAGCGTCACCTTGAAACTCGAAAACACTGGAGAAACAGGTCATTGTGTCTCTGCTGAAAAGAGGTACACATCGCTCTCTCTCTCTCGCTTTCTCGCTTGCTCTCTGCACCCTTTACACTCTCTTTGGATTCTCTCTCTCTCCCTCTCTCTCTCCCTTTCCATCTGAGCAGTAGATAAGCTCACTGAGGGAGAATTTAAAGGACTCTCCATTTGTGTATAAATAGCTTAGGATGAATTATTGAGGGACCCAGGGTTACTAATAATCCCCCTGGACCCATCCGACAATGACATAGAAGATGGAGGGAAAACAATTACACAGGGTATCTCCTGAGGAGGACTGGGTGGAAGGATGGAGGGGGGCGCAGACGAAGACGCTGCAGAAGCCCCTCACCGGCTTCCCGTCTTGGCTAATAAAGCCAATTAAGTCGGTAGAATCAATGGGCATGTGAGCAGTCCTGGAAAGAGGAAGCATAATGATTCATGTCCTCCGCCCGGAACGTCCCGTCCCTTTTGTCCACGAGGCCGGGAGGACAGCGGGACACTGATAAGATGAGACAAGGGGACCGTGGGGGAATATTAAGGAGCTGTTTGTGTCTGACGGTGTCAATGCAAGGACAGAACAGAGAGGGTGAGAGGTGCAGACAGACAGGCTGGTCACCCTCTCCCTCGCTTTCGGCGGGACGGTCTCGATGCTCTAGTCTGTCTGCGCTTCAGCTCTAGCAGTTGGACCTTGAGTGCTCCCCAAAAGCCCAATCTTCATACTTTAGATCATGACCTCTGAGGTGCTTCTATGTCACTAGGATTCATTTTTATTAAAAAGAACACATTTCAAATTTGTGTTTTGTTATATTAAAGAGGTTTCGATAAAAGTTTGCTCCCTGTGCAGTAGAAATGTCATTTACTAAAATGCAGAAGTACGATCTCTAACTTATACAATTATGTTTTATGCATTTTTTTTTCTTCAGCGAACTACCCTTATAACATTAAAACATGCTATCATTCATTCATGATGTCCTTTTCCTACTTTTCAAATTACTTTGTGTTGACTTATTAATTGTGTATAGACTTGACTTTCAATGTTTAGCTATTAATATCGGTCTTAAAAATGTGACTGTACATATTTAAATGATAATTTAATTAGTGACACATACAGTTTCAAAATTTAGTGTGTGAAAACTATCAAGGTAAGTATCAGTGCACAGAATGTTTTTGTGGCCGTTTGTGTAAAAATATTAATTGTGGATATTTAGGATGCACAAAATACATAAGGTCCTAAGCAAGACAAAAGAGTTTACCGTTATTTTCAAGAAATATTTCAAATGTATTCATGTCAGTTTTCAACATCATTACTCCAGTCTTAAGTGTCACATGATCCTTCAGAAATCATGCTGATTTGCTGCTCAATAAATATTCCAATGTTGTAAATAAGATGTCCTGCTTATTTTTGTAGAAATACATTTCATATGTTTTTCAGGATTCTTTGATGAATATAAAAGTTCAAAAGAACACTATTTCATTTTGAATAATGTCTTTACTGTCACGATTGCTCAATTGAATGTGTCCTTGCTGAATAAAAGTACTAATTTATTTTTAAAAAAATCTTGCTGTTCCCGTCTTTTGAAAGGTAGTGAATGAGTTTTGGGGTTTTAGAAACCAGCATGCTGTTGAAATAAGTGCATGGTTGCTGGATTTGTCATATATTGTGAAGTGACATGGTGTTTAAATAAAAGACTGGCAAGAACCGCAAGTGGTCAGTCACTGGTCTTGAATTGGCAAACTCTTAAAATGCAATTGAACATTCTGCTTTGTTATCAGAGTTATGCCTTTGAAATATTCAGTACTTCATCTAGATGGAGCACAAATCTGACCAAAAAGTCAAAAGCTTGTCTGCAGAATTGAAAGCGTGCACAGTAATTTAAATGAGCTTTCACTTTGTCGCAGAATAACCTAGTTTAATTCCAGTAGTCAGAAGTTTTAGATTTATAGAGCAGATTGCAGTTCTGAATGATTTTATTAGTGTCAAAACATCTGTGAATGAAAACTTTCAGACCTGAAGTCCCAGAAGCTGACTCCTAGCGTTGCCCATGTATTCGACCCTGCCAGTGGGAAGGTTGATTTTAAACCACTGCGAAATTCCATATTACCGGTTTGATTAGCCCTGTGACTTGGCAACACAGTTTTAGAAACCCTGACTTTACCGCCTTCATGCATAACATCTCGCTAACAAGCTCTCGGTATTAAACACGCTCCCTCTCGTCTGTGCTCTAACAATACTAGGGGTATATTTGCTAAGCCAAAGATATTTTCTGCCCTCTTTTAGTGCAACCTTCAGTTCTTGTATTTCAGAGCCTGACATACGGGCTTATCCTTGATACTTCTGCGCAGCCCACAGAGCCAGGATGTAATTGACTGTCCACTTCTGAACACCACATGGTTGAATTTTCTATTATCTGTCCAAAAGGTGATGTAAATTCAATTCAAAAAGGCTTGGTAGAATTAAGCAGTGTGTGTGTGTGTGAGAGAGAGAGAGAGAGAGAGAGAGAGAAGATGGTAGAGAGAAAGAGACCTGCCTTTTATCAGATGTATTGAAGATTGAAAATATTTTGCGTTTATGGTCCGTTTGTATGTTGTACACTGTGTGTGGTTCTGTGAGTAGATAAGTTGACACACATGAGATTGTTTGGGTATTAAGGAGTGTGGAGCTGTATTTATTGAGTACTGTGGTGTGTGTGTGTGTGTTCATACAGTCTCCGGGTCCTTTGGGAGTGTATGGGGGGGGGGGTGTTGTCCTAATGATGCGTTTTCTACACCATTGATTCAGTAGCTCTGCTTCACAGCAAATCCTTCACATGCAACACATTAGAGCCCAGGCTTTTTCCTCAGCCAATCGATTTGCAGAACTTACAGCCATTCCTACTTTTTCCTGTCCTCCGATTAGCACTTGTCTCCATTCCTCTGTGTTTCCCAGCTTTTCTTTCCTTTCTGAGATTGTAGATAGAGTGTCAATAGTCATTTGAGTGATAGGTGCCGGTTATGCACTTATAAGTCTGCAATCCACCATAAAGCAAGAAGAAAAAGATGATTCCACATGTCGTGGCTGCTAAGAATGCGCACAACAGGAAGCATTCAGGAAGAATTCTAACAGTTCAGACATTGCATGAATCAAATGTAAAAAAAAAAAAAACTATATAAATACTGTTCAGTTTCTTGAACAGACGTTTTGTTTGTAATGAGTAACAGAGTTTAATATTTTTTTTTTTTTTTTACGTTTTATTGTATGTTTTAGTCGTAATTCCCATCCACTTACATTATAAGAATGATAAACTGCAACGGTTCGACTTAAAAATCTAATTTTGTGATGACATTTGTGGATGCCCTGGGGGTAAGCAGATAAACATTACTTTTACATTTTTGGGTGAACTATCCCTTTAAGTGCATCCTTGCTGAATCAAATTATAAAAAAATAAAAATAAAAACAAAAAAACTACTGACCCAGAACTTTTGTACGTAGTATATGTCATATCATCAGGGAGTTCAGCTCATACACATCTCAAAGTTCTTTCTCATCAGGGATAGCAGCCAGTAGGAAAGCAGCATAGGGAATCCAGGTTTAGTATTAAACCCCATTAGAAATGCATCCACCAACCTCCTGAAATATATTCCCTCACACTACCACTTCATTCCACTGGAATAATATCACTCAAGCAGAGGACTCATTATTCCCAGAAACAGCTCCTGAATATTTAAGGCTTATTTTATTGAATCAAAAAAAAAAAAAGAGCTTGACGTGGTTTCGGCACAGTAATTGAAGATCTCTCTCACTCTCCTGTTTTGTCTCTCTCTCTCTCTCTGATTACTCTCAGAGCTCATATTGCTGTCTTCGAAGTGCATTTTTATTTAATCAGGGGTTTACTGCTTCCAATTAAATGTTTTAAGAAGATATGTTGTTTGGATGTGGGGGCAGGGCAAGGCGGAGTGGCGCAAAGGTGTCCCAGAGTCTTTCAGGAGACCTTGAGTTCTCAGACCATTGGAGGACAGTTTATTCAAATTACCCAAGGTCTACTGGGATACTTGTGTTAAAGGAAGGAGGGGCAACTTTGGGAATTCAGTACTTTTTCTCAATCTCTACCACCGTGAAAGCAATACGCACTATTGCAGACACACTTGACAGGTGCTCGGACACACTTTTTGGAATAATAAATGTTTGATCAGCACATACTGATTTGAAGAGATACGTTTGTTTGATTGAAATGATTGAAATGTTTCGGCTTACGAGTGTGTGTATGAGAGTGTGTATGTGCGTGTGTGTGTGTGTTTATGTGCGCATGCTACTTAATTTGGTGGTTGTTTTTGATGCATGAGTGATTATTGCCAAAACTGTCTTGGGTTATTGCCCTCACAGAAACTTTTGAAGATGGATGTTTTTTTGGCCAGATGATCAATTGGATTATTTGCAGTGGCAGGTATAAGTAATGACAGTAATAAGCAAAAACAAGTGAAGAAGCTGCTATAATTTATTATTCATATCATGAATCCCAATTGTTATAAATGATGCCTGCACTATTGCATTGCACTCTCCTTTACTCTCGAAAACTATTGTACAAATAAAAACCTGAAGGCTTTGTTCTAGTGAAGTACTGATCCAACGTTCTTTTTACCACTAGCATCCATATTTAAAAAGGCTGCGGAAATAATCATTATTCACTTAAAAATGCAAATAAACACAATTGGATGAATGCAAATATGGTTACAAAATATCAATTACAGACCAACATTTTTAAGTATTAATTGAAGGGATTTGTGTACCTGTGTTTTAAAACTTTTGTGTTATTGATGTTTTCTAGAATGTAAAAAATATGAAGAATTCCCATCTTTTCAGAGGAATAGAAAAAGTAGCATGTGGCAATGAGTTTTTACTTCTCTTTGAAAGCATTGAAATACTTTTTAGTTTAATCTCACATGAAAGATGTGCAAAGCAATAATCCTGAGAAAAGTGAGTTATTACAGTGCTTGCAAGGTGAACACTGTATTGAAATTGAAATTTTCTTTTTTTTTTGGGATCCTAAATTAATTCAGCCCAAACTACCTCTATTTAGACACTGTTATTGATTTGTATATTTTATATATATATATACATGTATACAAAAAAAAATCTACTCAACATTTCAGTAGGATTTTGTTGTTGTTGTTGAAAATTTCACTTGTATTCACCAAGGCTGCATTATTTAATCCAAAATACAATAAAACTGCAATATTGTGAAATATTATTACTATTTTGAAATCACTGTTTTCTATATTAATTTTATTTAATGTCATTTTAAATCTAAGTTAAATATGTTATGGCAAAACTGAATTTTCAGCATGGTTGAGTGTAACATGATCCTTCAGAAATAATTTTAATGTGCCGATTTGCTGCTCAAGAAACATTGATTTTCTGTTGAAAGCAGTTGTGATGCTTTGATTAATAGAAACGTTCAAAAGAACAGTATTTATTTCAGATACATATTTTGCATTATTTCTGCCACTTTCAATGATTTTAATTCTTCATTGCTGAATAAAAGTGTTATGCATATAATTTAAGTATACATTTAATAGTTAATAGCTGTATTATTGCCCTTTTTTGCATGTACAGTTCATATTGAATTTTGATTAGCCCTTCTTTCTTTCTTTCTTTCTTTCTTGCTTGCTTTCATCATACTGAAAGAACAGTGTTGCATGTGTTGCAATTGGCAAAAAACTATGTAATAAGTGGTATGGCAGAGTTTATGGTGGCTCTAATGCAAGTGTCTTATGACGCACAACTTCAGACTAAAACCTACAGTAAGGTCATCTAAACTATAACACTATTCTACCTAGCAAGCTCTAGTTTTTCTTTTATTAATTCTAGGTTTTGTAACAGTTGCTCATCACGGAGTATGACTGTGTGTGTGTCAGGGTCAGCGATCACCATGGTGACTGGGATGTGATACTGAGAGGCAGTTTGTGCCATTTGGCTGTTTCTCCAATAATAGACAGTTGGGCTTTGTAGGAAAGGCAATTTCATAAACTAACCCTAAATATGCACTTGCGGTCTTTTGTCAGAACTGTGCATACTGGAACACTTGTGAAGAAAGAACATTGTGTTTGGCATTTGTAACCCCAGGAATGGTAGAAACACTCTTTTATTTTTTTATTTTATTTTTTTTAATTTTTTTTTCCGCTGAGCTGAAAATACTTTTCAGAGCATTGAGGGCAGTGACAGTAGAGTGAAGATACTTTGGCGACCAGAAGATTTGTATCCTGAGCATTTTAGATGAATTATTTTGCTATCATTGTTCCTGTTTATTTATTTTGAGTCTCCGTATCTATCTCCTGCTTGTGTGTGTGTGTGTGTGTGTGTGTGTGTGTGTTGCTTAAGGGTGTCTGCAGAAGGAGAGATAAGACGCTAGTGTAAGACACTAGTGGATAGTGTTCACAGATTCCTGGTGATCTTATCTTCTCTCT
Organism: Carassius auratus; assembly: GCF_003368295.1. Lineage (NCBI taxonomy): Eukaryota > Metazoa > Chordata > Actinopteri > Cypriniformes > Cyprinidae > Carassius > Carassius auratus. The sequence continues at coordinate 19,569,785 of NC_039263.1, read as the reverse complement.
ACTTCACTTTCTCCTGCTTTTCTTCATCCTTTCTTCTCCCTTGTGCTGTGATTTTCACAGCATGCATGTTTTACACCCATAGCGTTCGATTGAGAGGAAGTGGATTGTCCTCTCAGCCATGGTTCTCTCATTTTATCAAATTTAGTATGAAATGTGAATATTTTGGTGCAAATTCATGACTTGGTATAATACTTACTACTCGATTTTCTACACTGTTTAAACATTGCTTTTTGTTGTTTTTGGGAAAGAAATTAATAAATGTGGCAGTTTTACATTTGTCATCAGAGATTTATTTCAAGTGAATGTTCTTTTGAATTTTCTATTCATCAAAGAATCCCTGGAAAGATATAAGAAAAAAAATATTATATGTTTCTTGAGTAGCAAATCGGCATATTAGAAGGATCACATGACACTAAAGACTAATGAGAAATGATGCTAAAAAATCTGATTTCAAAACTCTGAAATAAATGACATTTTAAAATATATTAACATAAAAAAAACAGTTATTTTTAACTGTGATAATATTTAACTTTTTACTGTATATGTGATTAAATAAATGGAGTTTTGGTGAGCATAAGGATTACATTAAATGTAGCTTAACTTGCAGCAAAGATAAATGCAGTGTATTCTTGGGTTGTGCGTTTTATTGGAAATGCATTCAGTGATTGCTTTTGTAAGATAACATTTAGATTCTGTTTTTAGTTGCCATTTGAAGTCCTATTTAAAATCTGAATCTAGAAGCAAAACCAGCTAAGAACTGCTTTTAGTTTCTCAAAGCCATAGTAATTTTTTGTTTGTTTGTAGTTTTAATTTTTTTTAGAGTGATGGAGACGTGCCCTGATGTTCAAATGAAACCCATACCACTGACAAACCTCCGAGACTCAATTTGTTCTTCTTTCATTTTCACAAACCTCCAGCTTTGGGTCGAAACCCCTCCATTACCATCCGACCGTTGTATTTCATCTTTCTGCTCCCTTTGTACTGTATTTTCTTTTCTCTCTTACATTCTCTCTCTCTGACGTCTTTAAAGTGCTGTCATGACCAGACAGAAAGAAACAATATTGCTTTTAGAGGACAAACAAATAGAGGCTCCCCATTATCTTTCCATTCATCCCATATACTTGTGTACATTCTACTGTGTGTGTGTGTGTGTGTGCACCGGCGCTTGTCAAGTGGGACAGGGAAGCATGCACAAGTGTCCCATGAGAGCTCTAGCCTGTTCTATAACATGACAGGCCCTCAGAGGAGCGCGCCAAGCTGTCACACTGAGCTCTCCCCAACGCTAATGAGTCAGAGTTAATTAAAAAACCCAGGCAGGACTGCGGGAGACACACACATCGATGCACACACACATATATACGCAAGCGTACATGCACTCACCCAACCTGGCCAGGGTTAAACACACATAGTGGACAGTGGGGAAGAATATTGCTGATTCATGCTCTAGCCTCAGGGGGCCCGTGTGTGTGTGTGTGTGTGTGTGTGTGTGTGGACGTCTAGTGCGTGTGTCCGTTGTGTGTGTTTAGCATCCCTGCGGCACTGGGGCTTTTATGGAGAGGCAGGGAGGAAGCTACGCTGCTGTCACTCTGTATTTTTCTTTAGTTTCCTTGCTCCTGAGGTAATTTGTTTCTTTTAGTATCCACCAAAATAGTTAATAAAGTAGCCACAACTGACAAAGGAAAAAATGTAGAAGCTGTGGTTAAAGGAATAGTTCACCCAGAAATTAAAATGTACTCACCCTGATGTCACCCAAAATGTATGAGTTTTATTTTATTTTTTTTTTTTTATCAAAACAGATTTAACAATACATCACTTGCTCTCCAATGGATCCCCTGCAGTAAATGGGTGCCGTCAGAATGAGAGTCCAAACAGCTGATAAAAACATCACAGTAATCCATATGACTCCAGTCCATTGATTAACATCTTGTGAAATGAGAACCTGCATGTTTGTAAAAAAACAAATCCATTACTAAGGCGCTTTCAAAACTTCGCTTCTGACCAAAATCCGTAATCCACTTCATCCGGTGAAAAATTCCAAGCCCTGTTGTCCTCTTACATCAAAACAAATTTTGGATTCCAAGTGCAACAGTACTTTATCAGTGCATATTTCCCTCCTGATTCATACAAGAGAACTTCTTCACTAAAGAAAGCAATGTTATGAATAGATGACTCATATTTTAGTTGAAAGCAACCATTTAAAGTAAAAAATGTCTTGATGGATTTGTTTCTTACAAACATGCAGCTTTTCACTTCACAAGATGTTGATAGAGTGGAGTTGAATTATTGTGATATTTTCATTAGCTATTTGGACTCATTCTGACAGCACCCATTCGCTGCATGCAAAAGATCCATTGGTTAGCAAGTTATGTAACGATAAATGTCTCTAAATCTTTTCAGATGAAGAAACAAACTCATCTACTAGTTGGATGGCCTTAGAGTGAGTAAAATTGTTCTGCAAATTCATTTTTCTGGGTGAATTATTACTTTAACATGGCTGATTACCCAAATGTTTTTTACTTTTCTTTTTTGTTGTTGTTGTTATTAAAATGAAAAGATTAGCATCTTGCTCCAACAAGGGTTTGTTTGAAAATAAATTAATGTTTTAATTTTCCATTTTAGTTGGCAATCAGCTATTTCATCTTATCGTCGTTTGTGACACTATTAGCATGCAGGCAGAAATGTCAGTGCCAGATTATCATGTTTACTCAGCATATTAATATATTAGCATTTTTTTATATTAATGCAGGATTAGCATAAACATTAGCATCCATTAACATGCTTTTGCATATTCAAATTTACTTACTTCATGTACAAATGCGACTCTAATCGTTTCAGCTTTTGTTCAGTGGTTATTCCACTCAGTTCCCATCCCAGAGGGATTTTTGATTAAGTTGACGCTGAAAAGATTCATGGTTGTTTATAGCAAACTACTTTAGCGGTTCCTTTTAGCCGGGTGAGATTAGCATCATATGAGATCGAGTGCTTGTTAGTAGAGCTGTATGTTAACACAAAGGCACATCAATGCGGGTTAGGGCAGATGTTCTGTGGAGGGACAGGAAGACAGAGGCATGAGCTGCAACAGGCCTTGAAAGCTGAAAAAAAGATCCTGTTACATCAGGCATGATTGGATTAACGTTCTTGCTAAGTCATTCTTTCTTCCTTCAGATCTCTTCCGTAACTTTTGTTGTTATTGTTTTGGCTTATCCCTTTATCACGCAGCACATTTGGTTCATTTTCATCTGCTAGCATTTCTCTATGATTTTAAAGTTTGTGCAAAATCTTGCATACGTTTTTTTAAGGAGCGCCATATCAGTATAGGTACAGTATATCAGTATTAGTACCAATTTTTTGCCAATATGAGGGACTGTTTCTTGTGCTTTGGGGCCAATTGTCTCTAAATCTTACATTTGTTGATTTATTCGGTTATTATTAGTTCTAGGGCTAAAATTGTATATATTTGGTGATCTGGAATGTATTGCATGTTGTTGTGAATTCCGCTCATTTAAATATGTCACAAGATAATGTTATCTAGCTGCCTAATATTTTGTAGAATTTTCACAAATTACTTGTTATTGTCCCGGAAGCAACATTCATCCTCAATCATGTGACTGTTTACACAACTGTTTAAATAATTGTAATGTCTGTTATTTATGTATTATTTATCATTATGTTTGGCCCTGTACCAGTTTGTTTTCACTGTCTGATAATGTATGATAATCTACTTGTTTAATACATATCTATTTGCACATAATATTCTTTTTTTTTTCAAGCTGATTTAAAATCAAGCAGTTTTTTTTTTTTGGCACATTAAATTTTGCAAGCCTGGTTGTACATAAAAATCTGGAGAGTGTTAGAATGAATGCTATTTTTGACAAAATAATGATCAGCATTTTTTTGTTGGCCCAAAATTCCTAAACGGAGCATCCTTATTGTCTGTCAAATTAATGAGCAAGCATACAAAAACATACTCTGTTAAATGATGATACCAGCATGGCCTTGTAGCCAGAAAATGAAAAGAAGCAGCATATTTTCTTTTCCTCAAACACACACACGCACACACACTTGTGTTTGCGCTCACTCTCCATCTTTCTCTGGGGAGCATGAGTGTGTATGGCTGTGGGCATGTGCTCTCAGAACCTCTTCATCTCTCTTCTGTCTCTTATGTCTCTGTGTCTGCTACACAAATGTAATAACATTGTTTGTCTTTCTTGGGTTGGCGAAAATAATATGAAGGTAGAGAGCCCAGCTCTGCTCAAACGGACACCTGCTTGTGTCTCAACCTCTCTGACCTGTCTTTAATTTATCTCTGTCTCTGTTATTTCCTCTCACAGGCTGTGCCTTCCTCACATACTGTGCAAGAGAATCAGCGCTAAAAGCTCAGACCGCGCTTCACGAGCAGAAGACGCTACCTGGGGTAGGTCATCACGGACAAAGTGGCACATAAACACACGCAAATAAGAAAACACATGCACACTGGTACAGAGGGGTAGTTGACATATAATACTATTGGGAAGTTGGCAATGTGACATGGTGAAATCTATATAAAAATCACTATAGCATTTTTTTTTTTCAAATCATGTAAATTTTAAGATATATAAAAATACATTCAGAATCAGAAAGAGCTTTATTGCCAAGTATGCTTTCACATACAAGGAATTTGTTTTAGTGACATAAACTTCCAGTACACAGAGGCAACAACAACACAGAGACAAAAATAAATAAATAAAAATAAACCCCACAAATAGTAAATATAAATACAAATATTGCAAAATAAATCGAAAAATAAATAAACTGTATAACCAGTTGTGCTATTGATGATAAATAGAATAGTGAGATGCAGGGATGTTCTAGGATGAAGGTGGTAACAAGTAAATGTTAGCATATTGAACATTTTAATATCATAAAAACTGTATATGTATACTGTCATTCAAGTTTTGAGGGTCAGCTATTTTTTATTTTGTTTTTATTATTATTATTATTATTATTATTAATTAATTAATGTTTTTGCTAAAGAAAAGTGTTCATTTACTTTTATTCTGCAATACAAATTTAGCAAAAACGCTATAATTGATTTTTAAAATAAGAATTATGATGTGCTTCGATTTCACAAAAACAAAAATAAGCAGAGCATTTATTTTCAACATTTATAATAGTAAATAAAATATTTCTGGAGTATCAGATCATCATGTTAAAATAATTTCTGAAGGATCATGTGACACTGAAGACAAGCGTAACGATGCTGAAAATTCTGATTTAAAAATAACCCATCAGAAAAATAAATAGCAATTTAAAATGCACTACAATTTAAAATGTATTTTAAATCGCAATAATATTTCACAATATTACTATTTTTAATGGGGTGTTTTGTTTGTAGTAAACATTAAAAAACTTGCAGACCCTAAACTTTTGCCACTTTTGAATGGTTATGTGTGTATATTTCTATATTTATAAATATACAGTAAATAAAAAGAATGGATAGTGCATGCATTATGTGTCAACTACCCAAATTTACATGTAATGCTTTTAAAATTTGAAGCACATTGTATCTAAATTTATTTATTTAGTATTTTTGGTATTTTTGGCCAAAAAGTTAGCCCTCAGAAAGCGATAACTCATCTTTTTTGGCTCTGTTTTTAATCTCGTTCACTAGCTTCTTGTACTCTTCCTTCCTTTTCCTCTCCATCTCTCTCTCTCTTTCACTCTGGAAGAGCCTTGTACCCAAGGGCAAGAACTACACAGCACCACATTAGAGCTGTCCTATTTATAGTGTATTTTAGTGTCTCTGAGCGTGTGTGTGTGTGTGTGTGTGTGTGTGTGTGTGTGTGAGCGTACCATATGAATGTCTGCAGGCATGTGTGTGTGTGTGTGTGTGTGTGTGTACTACTCCGTCACTCCTCTTTGGGTTAGTACAAACTTGCAGTCCCGCTCTAACATTGTTTGGTTGTAGTGTGTGTGCGTGTGTGTTTTGAAGTTGCTCCGTTAGCTCTTGCTCAGCTTGGTTTGGTGTGTTCTGTTTTAATGACGCCTCCAGGGAGAATGACAGTTGCCGTGGCGAACAGAATACCTTTGATGCGAGTGATTATGACATCATAGATGTTGAGTACAGAGGGAGTCACTTTGCTGGAGTTCCTTTCTTTTAGTGCAGAGAATATTCACTCTGTAAAAAACGCTCACGCAGCCATACACGTTTTGCTTCCCGCCCCCACCCCTCACCTCACATGAATGTGTAAGTCATCATGTTCAATGTTGACTGTAATAAGAAAAACCCTTGATTGCCTTATTATGAGCACATCTATTCGCAAGAAATGCAAACGCAGCAGCTGCAAATGAATTCAATCGAAGGCTCTGCCTATCACAAATGTTTCATAAGAATACTAATTACCCAGAGGAACATCTTATCGCTTGGGTTGCTCATTCAGAGCTCATGAGACTTATAGAGTTCTTGGTTGGATTTATTTTAGTCTTTGTATCGGATGTTTCTCCTATAATTTCTTAAGAGAATTATATTTTCTAAAAATAGGGGGATTAGAGCTGTAAAATGAATATGGATACTATATCTAAGATAATTTGGTTTTGGAAGAATTTAATGAGAAATATTGGAGGAATCTTTTTCTTGACAGATGTGAAAATAAACATTTGTTGAGACCAATTTGGAAACATTGAAGATTAATGGTTTTTTTTTTTTTTTTTTTTTTTTTTTTTATAATGCGGTATAATTTTGGTATCAGAGGTATTATTATAGTTTTTATTAGTAATTGGATTATTATGATTTTTTTTTTTTTTTCATTTTTAATTTTACTTAAATTTAGTGATTTTGTTGTGTGTTTTTGTCATTTTTTACTTTTTCTAAATATGACATATATTTTATATTTATGATATATATTTATATTTCAGGTTTATGTTTGGTTCATTTTAGAAAATAAGAATAGTTGGCCTGGCTGCTAGTGTTTTTTTTTTTAGTTTTTTTTTTTTAGTTTAGTTTACATCTATTTATTGAAATTTAATTGGCAAAGAATATATACATTTTAGTTAAGTAGTAACCCTGATACAATCTGAGATATTTGATTTGATATTTACAATATAACCAGAAATCTCCAGTTGTTTTTCAAATGATCTAATTTTTCTCTATGGGGATACATGATGTTTAATTTTCCATGTGTACAGTATGAGCCATCATGGCCACTTCAAAGATAATCACATTTTATTGTGAATAGCAAAGGCTTAAGTAAACAAAGAAAGAGAGAAGGAGAGAGCGAGAGCAGAATAAATAAATCTGGAGAAATGAAGAAAAGTCATTGGAACGTTTTATGTGTTTTATCTGCAGGAGAATCTTGAGCCATCCCACCATTTCTTTTCCTTTCTTTCTCTTTGTCCCCCCTCTCAGCCTTTATGCAGTAATCTCTCTCATTTTTCCACTTCACTTGACAGCTTGATGGTTTTTAGGAAAGTGGTTTTTATGTTAGAAAGTTCTGTCAAGTGCAAGAAGCCTCCCAAGCTCCAGTTGGGAAGAGAGCGAAGGAGCCAGAGAGAGTGGGCTGCACTTGGACCTTTAAAATCACAGCTCAATAGCAGAGTCGCTCCAAATGAGTGGTGAAAAACACATTTGTGCCTGTTAGCTAAAGCCTGACTCCCTCTGATTATATTGCAGCTATGAAGTAATGCAGGACAGAATATAGTGTTTATAAGTGTAATTTGGTTTAAGGTGTATTACCTACTGGTATGATACCTTATATTTTTTGCCGGGTTATTACATATAGGTATAGAATCATTTTTCACATTTTCCAGGATATATTCTTAGACTTGTATATCTTGTATAATGATAGTCAAGGCCCCTTACACAAAAAAAAAAAAACTAAATATCCATTTATAAATAAATTAGGTGATTATACTGTATTAATACAAATTGCAATTATGACGATTTCAAAATAATTTTTTGCACATAGTACATCAAAATTGAAGCTTAAATATGAAATGCATAGAAAAGAACAAAGTAATTCCTCTTTTTTTTTAAGATATGACTCCTTTAATTGAAATGTTTGCCCCTTTTTGACTGTTACTGTTGTGTTTGTCGTGAGTTAAACATTTTGAAACCCCTAAAAGCTCCCCAAGGATGCATTTGTTGATATTATATGATCAAAAATACAGTAAAACAGGAATATTGTGAAATAATATTGCAATTTAAAAGTAACTCTTACTTTAATATATTTCAAATGTCATTTATTGTGGTCATAGCAAAACAGAAATTTTCAGCCGCCATTACTCCTTCAGAGATCATTCTAATAGGATGATGTAGTTTTCATAAACACTTTTCATTATTATCAAAGTTAAAAATATGAGTGAGTGAGTGAGTGACCGACCGACTGAAAATTTGACAGTATTGTACAAATGTGTCACAGCTTTTGGCAAGGCATGTCTGTATTAATTAATATAACATAAAATGTTAATAAAGCCTTGTGAGTTTCACTAGTTTAAAAGATGACACAGCTTTTGATGGTGTTATATTGTCTTTCATACATACAAAAGGACCAATATTTTATTTGTATTAATTTTTTTATTTTTTATTTTTATTTTGTGGGGGACTATGGCAGTGACAAGCCAGGCCAGGCTCTCATACACAATGAATTTATTAAAATCTCTTCTGGCCTCTCTCGTACTACAGTATGATGCCTCAGAAGCACTCTATTGATTCTGGCACTGGGCCTCATCAGCAGGAGTGTGTGTGTGTGTGTGTGTGTGTGTGTACACACCCCCGACCACTCTCTCGCTCACGTTTAAATACACACACACGCGCACAAGAATAAACGGAGTACAATATTACTCGCTGCAACGCACACAAATGCAGAATGTTCACAAATATGCATTCATGTAGATGAATATTCATGTGGAAATATTTCATGGAGACTCAGGCAGTGATGCTCGTTGTGGCATAGCCATTCACAGATAAATACTATTATTTTATGTATGTATGTATGTATGTATGTATGTATGTATGCAATTATTTATTTGTATACTTTTGCATTATTGTTATTATTACTACTATCACTACTATTATCACATCAACTTTTAACCTGGATAAACGAGACATTTGACATTGTTTGTACTGGTCAGAGTAAGTGTGTGTTATTAGTTATTAATTAATAACTCACTAATAGCTAATTTTATATATATATATATATATATATATATATATATATATATACACTGTGTGTATATATATATATATATATATATATATATATATATATATATATATATATATTATTGTTAAAATTATTGTAATTTCAGATAAAATCTCCAATGAATAAATTATTACAAAAAAATCTAAAAAAATCTTTTTTTTAGTTTTTAGTGTGAGAATCATTGTCATTACAGTTAAAAGCTCCAATAAATAATTTAAAAATATAATTATATTCATTTTTGGTCATGAGAATTGTTGTACTGTAATGAGTAAAAAAAGGAAAAATATTAAAACATTAACTAAATAGAATACTATTTTCTATCATTTTATTGTGAGAATTGTTGCAATTACAGTTAAAAACTCTAATGAATAAAATTTTACAAGTGGGCGGGCAATATGCTAATGTTTCATGTTGATTTCAACATTAAATTATTTGGGATTGATTTTAAAAATGACTCGTTTCAATGATTCAGAGTCGACTCTTTCTTTTGAGAGACAATAACTTTATACACTGTGCACTTTCATATTAAAAAAATTGCAGGATGTTTTCATTCACTTAATAATCTTAAAAAATCCATAATAGGGGCACATTCAAAACTCCAAGTATTTACAAAATAAAATAAACATTTTATCTTATTTTTATTGAGAGAATTATTGTAATTACAATTAAAAGCGCCAGTGTAAAATACAAGTTTACTGTAAGTACTGCATAGTATTTAAAAGTAGTACTCAAATCAATATGAATATTTCAAACAGCTATATTGTTGTTGCTTTTACTCATTAAGTGCATATTAAATTCGGCAAGTGCCATCCAGTTATCGTCTCATAAATAAATCCAGTTATTTTGCATTTCTAATTTTAACTTTTGACAGCCCGATCAAATAATGAAGTAAAAAGAGTTCATATTGATCTTGTTCATTTGTCAGAATAGAATGTCAAGTTGATCGCATTGCGTTATGGGATACAGGATTTCACACAGTGCGCTCTGGTTGCACGTTCTGGCAAATGTTGCATCATTTGGGTCCTCACGCCCACAGAAAACTGGCACAGTAGGCGCTGTATACACACAGCATGATACTTTCTTTCAAAAATAGTATTCAATTCTGAACATATCCAAAGATAAACCTACCTCAGCTCCCACGTACACACACATATATCTGGAGAAAAAAATACACGCTACAACTCACAAATATATATTTAAAACCATGCATTCAAAATCTCAAGCACATAAATGTACTGTCCATTGATCCCTAATGGTACATACTGACAGTCTGTGGATAAGCAAGCACAACATGGATCAATGAATCATTTTGTAACTCATAAAGGTACACACACACGCGCACACACACCTACACCAGTTCTGATCTCTGATATGAGCCTAAGCCATGCCTCCAGGAGCAGAGATGAAATGGGAATAGAGTAGGGTTGGAAGGGAGGATTGAAACGCATGAAGGGAAGAAAGAAAGAAGGACAGAAGAGGAAGCAGCAGGCGACGTGGCTCTTTGCTCTGATTTCGGTTCATTTACTTACTCTCTCTCTGGCGATTGTGTGAGATCTGCTACAGACCCAAAAATCCATACCATTGACCAACCGCGCAACCTACTTTTGTGGCAGCTCTTTCAATAAGTCTGCCGACTGGTCAATATAGACCTGTTCCCCGAGAGAGGCACAGGAAAAAGGAAGTGTGAAGACCTTTGGATGTGTTGTGTTTTTTAAACTGATGTGCAGGGCCTATCCATTTTACTGTAGTCGTTTACAGAGACATGCTGTGTAAATCAAATGTTTGGAGTCATTATTACTGTTTTCCACAGATTAGAGTAATATTAAAATAATTAAAAACTTAACTAAAATTGAAGTGTGGGAATGAGACCTAAAATGTGTAGAATTGTTCATGTATTTAATCATAGGTGCATCCTGGAATGATATTTAAACATTATTTTCCAATGAATTTCACATGTACTAGATTCTCTTAACTGCCCAATCCAGCTCATTTATTTATAATTTATATGTTTAATTTAAAATGATTATATAAATATGCAAGATATAGTTAATATTTTGATGGATTGATTTAGAACTTAATTAATGCTTTATTTAGAGCTTTATTTTTTTTTTACATTTATTAAATTATCCTAAAAAAAGGTATAGTTTCAATAAAAATACCAAGCATTATAAAGCAAATTTTTTAACATTGATAATAATAAGAATTTTCACAATATTACTGTTTTACTGTATTTTTGCAACCTTAATGAACATAAGAGACCTATTTCAGATAGAAAGTCTGTTTCATATATCATATATCATATCATATAAAGATCATAAGAAATATAATTTGAGCAATTTAAGTTGAGCATGTCACAATTCTAATTATCTTTATGGTCTTTATATTCGAAATGCAAAATATATTTTCTCTCTTTTTTCTTTTGATTTTGCAGTGAAATGCCTCCTGAGTGCATTTTCATATGATTCACCTCATCTGTCTCCGAATCTGTGACCTCCTTCTTGCAAGAAAGCCTTACTCAGAATCACCTGCGAGTTCACAGTCCTTACATAATCACTCACAGCTCCCAGTGATTAAACCTAAGAATCTGTCGCTGAGAGAGACATTTTGACAGATACTCGTCTGTCGTCGTGAAAAATAGATGCTCTTCTTCTCAACTTGTAGAGTTTGCTGCCTCCACTGTGGGGGCCCGCTGTACTGATTACAACATTATGTAATGCGGAAGAGACGCTCTATATCGAGAATTCAGTGTGAAAAATGCTTGTGACAGCACAGTGGCCCAAGAAAGAAGGGGGGAGACAAATTTCCTTTGCAGCCAATGTCGTGCTGACTTCGTCTAAACACTGTGTGGGCGCCCGGAGTGGATGAGACAATAGGTACATTGACATATCCACTCATAATAGCGGCGTGGAGCAGACAGCAGTTGCATGTGGTGATTTGTTGCTGGTTAATACAACTGCGCTGTGGTCTGAGCGATATGCCTGCGGAATAATAAACTTTGCAGCGAAGGGTATTTGTCCAGTGTGATTGGTTTTATTGAAGGACACATTTTCACAAATCTTATTTGAGACCCCGTCGCGCAACAGTTTGGTAGCCGGGGCAAGCGGACACAACAACAACAGCGACGCGGGAATAAAAGCGCAATTGCAGGCCTCGACTTGGCTGCCTTTTAATTATTGATGGCCACTTCGGCTCTGCATTGGGCAGTAATTGCATTACAGGTCACTTCTCAATAGCAATCTGTGAAAGTTGTGGTGATGTGTGCTGGGAGCCGATCGATAGGCGCTGTCCATGGTGCTGGATTCAGACACACTTTTGTTCTGTCCTTATGTCTCTCTCTCTATCTCGTTCTCTCTCTCTCTCTCTATCTCTCTCACTCGTTCTAGTTTCTTGTCTGTTTCTCACCTGTATGTTCAGGTTGTCTCGTTCGTGGCATTTATGTTTGAAGCTGTATTCGATTGGAAATCTTTCATCTTTTATCTTTTTTTCAAGATTAAAAGAATTTTCAAATTTATGCTGCTTGAACAGGTATTTCATTGTGCAAAATTGAGCTACCGTTTTTTTTTTTTTTTTTTTTAAGCCCTGTTATGACAGGACTAGTTTTCCCAGAGGAGGTCATCCTGTCTGACTTTATTTCTGCCTGAACTGGTTTATTTCTTTATTTATTTTAGTGACACAACCTCTGTGAAACTGGAGGAAATCTCATTACATCCAAGCAGCATTGTCTGTGATTGCGGTATATTATTTTTGCCCAGTGTTTCTCATTTATTTTGACCTTCTTTGAATGCCATATCGGAAGCTGAATTTCTTTCTTTTTATTATGGATTCATTATGGATTTCTTGTTTATTTTTCTGGGTAAAATCAACAAATCAGTTGATAGTTCAAATACAGCTGCAAAAAATTAAATGAATAAGGGAAAGTTGATGATAGGCTGCTTACAATGGCCACTGTAGTAAAACCCATTTGATTTGGATCCGCAGGCACACATAGACTATTATCCAATGGAATTTTTAAGATAAAATATGAATGGGATTTATCTTGTTTATAATAGTTTTTTACTAATTACGTTACTGACTATAATTTATAATTGTAAGTCCTTGGACCTTCCAGGAGTTTATTGGTTTAAAATGATGTGATTGCATAAGATTGCTTCTTTTCATATTAATATATTATTTTTGTTATAAAGTACTGATTCACATTAGCAATCAATAATTTATTATTATTATAATATGCGTGCCTCCCCTGACATGCTCTCGTGCCCCACACACTCCGCTGACATTCATTCTCGTGATTGGTCAAGATGAGAGGTGATCCCGGCTGGGTAGTGGGATTTATATAGTGTCCTTTCTAATCATATGGAATCATATAATCACCCAGACACTGATGCTTTTATTTTGAGTACTGGCAACATGTCAGAAGTGCCGGTACGCACAAAAAAGTGAAGGTACTCCAAAGACTAAAATATAGAAGTGGCAGTACTGGGTACTGGTGCGTACCGGCCTACTTCAAGCGCTGCAGGGCGGAGAGTTGAAGAGACAGAAGATTTTGCATGCTCTAAATACATTCACTTCATGTATATATTTATGTGTGTGTGTGTTTGTGTGTGTGTGTGTTTTGGGATGGTGTCATCCAGGGCTGGGTGGCAGGAGGTAACAGCGTTTATTAAATAATGATTTGGTGGCCCACAGGAGGGGAGGGGTGAAGGGATAGAAGCTTGGAGAGATGAGTCCAGAGTGTGTCCAGGCAGCTTGGCAGACATCTAAGCCTCCTGCTCTATTTGTTCTTCCCTCCATCCATTTCTCTGTCTCCTGACTTTTGGCTTATTCTGTTTATTCTTTTTGTCCTCTTTTTCTGTGTGGGATGTCTCTTACTTATTCATTTATTTCAGAGGTGGTACTTTGGATTATTCTGTGCTTTATCTCCCATACCTTGCTGTGCCACGTTCTTCTTGTGCACTCCTTTATGCAGCTTCATGGTCTGTTTTGCACCATGTTGTTCTATGTTATGATTTTTTTCTTAACTGTTGTACATCCTGAGCTCTGTTCCTCACTTGTTTTATATTGCCTAAAAAGACAGCTGTCTTCTAAGACAGAAATGGATAACAACTACATAGTTGGCAATTCTGGACATATACTGTACTGTGTGTGTATACATATATTTTTTTTATAATGTTTTTTTTTTTTTTTATTATTTTTTTTGTGCTTCGGCAAATAGTTGAATTGAATAAGATTACATTTTTAGATTTTATTTTATTTCAGTTAACTTTTGCTTTATTGCATATTTTTAGTTTTAACTATCAACAACAATGTTTTTATAATTTTAATTTGCTGCTCAGAGAACACAGGCATTTCCCCTGACTCATTCCACCATACTGATGAATATTTTTACTGAGCTAGTCGCAATGCATTCTGGGATTGACTGCTGTAGAATTTGGCCAAGATTAGGCATCTTAAATGACAGCTTACTTTATTGGAAGCGCTTTCATGTTGGAAGCGTGCCTGTGATGTTTAAAAATGATGTCTATGTAGGCAGCGCACTAGCTTTTGGAACAGAGCTGAACTCGCTTGTAATGCGTTTTGTGCTGTTTGGTAATGATCTGCGCAGAACATACCATGCACTTCTGCGTTATGCTGTTTGATTTTCATCTGAGGTACAAAATGTGAGTTTATAGAAAATTTAAGAAAATATGTGAACGTCAGTCCACCGCCCTCCAGCCGTCTCTCCTCTGGCCTTGAACATTGTAACTCATTCAGCTCTGGCCTGTTTGCGATTGTATGCATTTGATGTTGTGTGTTCAAACTGCCAGACTGTGCTCAATGAGGCTTCTCTTTTGTTGTGACTTCCTGCCGCGGGCATTTTCTCAGTTAGCCAGTCAGAAGCGTGTTTGTATGTGTGTGTGTGCATGTGTGTTTGTGAGCGGGATCTGGACTCAATCTTTTCTTGTGTGCAAGTAGGTATCTAGCCGTGTGTTTTATTGATAACTTATCAATATCACATCATGTTCTTTTAATGACAGGCAGCGACCTTGTCGGAATATTCGGTTTGAATGACTTCTCTGAAGTTCACCGCAAACTGGGTCTCCTCTCCTGTGCACTCTTTCACTCTTCACCTTTCCACTTGGCAGAACAATGTCTCTCTCACTCAGTCTCTCTCGCTTTTTCTCTGGTCTCGTCACTTACAACCCTTTGCTTACACCCCTCCTCCTATGCGAAAGTAATTTAACAGCTCCAGAAGTCAGATGTGTCAACCTCTGTTAGCTGTTTCCCCCTCTCTCTTTTGTTTTACTCCCAGTCTCTGTGGACACTCTGTGATTTCTCGGGTCCATTATTAGTCAGATCAGCAGCTGTGAGGAGTGCTAGCTTAGCGTTCATTAATATGCAGCATTAGCATTTTTGCTAAAAACATTGAGGAGCTACTGCTGCCTTCAAGTCCTCCTGGGAGGTTCCTACTTATGAGTTGGGTAGTCGTAATTATGGCGTGATGTGCATTCAAGTGATTTTGATCGGAATAAAGTGGATGTGATGGACATTTTCAAATTGCTTGTTTTTTCACATCCTGACAAATACAGAATGCTTTTAGCACTTCATGAAGAGCAAAAAGGCACTTTAGGTGTGTAGCTGAAGCTTTATCTATGTATTGCATCATTCTTGTGCTGCCACGGAGGTTTCAAACAAGTCTGTGAATAGTAAAGTTATAAACTGACAAGCAAGGATTTTTTTTAAGATTTGCTTGTATGTGGGTCAAAGATGAAAAGGGGTTTTCAAGCATCAAAACGGTAAAAGTTTAATAGTTTTTTAATATATATATAATTCATTAGAATTTGTTGTTTATTTTCATTTTTCTAAGCAAGGATTTACTATAATAAATATTATTTTAATAATTATGAGTATTTTGTTTTTGAAAGTCTCTTATACTTTTCCAAACTATAGTAAAAACAGAAATATTATGACATATTTTTACAATTAATATAATTGTTCTATTTTAATATATTTTAAATTTAATTACTTCCCTTTGATGACAAAGCTGAAATTTTCTGCAGTCATTATTCCATTGTGTAGTGTCACATGATCCTTCAGAAGTCATTCTAATAAGCAGATTTAGTGCTCTTGAAACATATTTATTTGTGGAAATTATGATATGCTACAATCTTACCCCGATAGTTTGGGGTAAGTTAAAAGTTGTGTAAATACATCCATTTCGACATGACTTGCATCTCAGTGAATCTCCCTAGAGGTTACAAATCACACAGTAGCCATAACCTTCTCAAACGTCCCCTCTACCCAAATCTGATAAAATGGCACCATGGTCACATGACCCTAACTGTCTTTCTCCATACGTGCCGACTTTATCCACATGTGCCATTCGCACTAAAGCATGTGTCAGTCCTGCAGCTTTATTACCCTCTCTGCAGAGTGAGCTATGAGCGGATTATGCTTACCCTTCTGAGCTGGATTCTCTGATTGGACCTGTCCTCCTGTCAGACCCTTGGAACCTGGTTAAGTCCCCTCAGAGCCAGAGGATCATCAGCAGCCTTTCCCTGCATCAGCACAGCGGCTCAAGGTCACGGCTCTCCAAACCTCAAGCCTTGACCTATTGGCCTCGTGATATGACACATCCCCTGCTGATACTATACAGTTAAAAGCTTTTGGCTCCAGCAGAGAAGATAAAGAAGCCCACACACTCGTGAGCTCGCGCACTCAAACTCAACGACACTACCAAAACTCTGGCGCGCCTTGGCACCTGCAGCAGAGTACTTTATGAATCAATGTCACTCCCAGTGAGAAGAAAATGACTACGTTGCAAAGGAGAAGAGGGCTGGAGTGGAGGCGGAAAGAAAAATCACTTTGATGGATTGGCCCCTCATGGGACAACCTTGTAATGTTTTTGGACAGGAACCCAACTCTTTCTGCTCTCGTACCATTTCGTACAAGTCTGCTAGTGACTGGCCGTAAAATTTAAATGCAGCAGCTACAGATGCCGGCTCATGACACGGAACAGAGAAAGTAATTAAGAAGGGTGATTAAAAAGGGAGACCTAGTCCTACCCCACGCTGAGGCTTTTGGGTCCTCTAATTGCCTGGTGCCAAATAAATGATGGTCGGAGATCTATGGGATGCGGGCATGTGGCGGAGTCTTGGCACACCAGTCTCGGCGCAGAATGATGATGCGTACGACAGTGCCAACAGCGATGGCGCAGAGCGATGAGTCACAGAGAAGCATAGCCGCACAGGGGCTCTGACACACAGATGGTGCAACCTGTACATCATTACATGCCTGGGTACTGCATGGAAAAATGTTAAGGACAGCTGCTAAATTAAACAAACTAATGAATGCAGAGTGACAGCAAAGTGGAGGGATGGAAAGTGATCCATTTCCCAAAAATGAAAATTAAGCCATTAATTACTCACCCTTAAGTCATCCTAGATTTATATGGCTTTGTACTTTCAGACAAATTCAGATGGAGTTATTTAAAACATTTTCTTTGATCTTTCAAAAGATGTTGCACTGCATCGGTTCATGAGAAGTTTAATAAAAAGCTCATCCGTTTAAAAAAGTGTCTCACACAGCTCCGGGGGCTGAACAAAGGCCTCCTGTAGCGAATCAATGCGTTTTTGTAAGAAAAATATTTATATTCTAAACATAATAATCACTTTAATCTAGCTTGCGCTCACAGTTATAAATGTTTGGCTTCCATTTTATAATAGTGAGCACAGGCTAGATTAAAGTCATTATTACTTTTGAATATGGTGCTGTGTGAGACACTTTTTGTGCTTTTTATTCAACTTCTCATGGACCGATGCAGTGCAACACTCACTAATGGCATCAAACAGCTTGAAACATCAAAGACAATTTTTTTTTATAACTCCAACTGAATTCGTCTGTAAGAAGAAAGTCATATACACCTAGGATGACTTCAGGGCGAGTAATTTATGGGCTAATTTTCATTTTTTGGGTGAATTAACCCTTTACGACTTTACAGTTTGTGTCTATATAGATTTTAAAAACTTGCACCAGTCCCCTTTAGTTAAAAAAGGGTAATGGAGGCAGGTTATACTGGTGAAAAATACTAAAAACTCTTTTTTTTCTGCAATCTATTATAGCACTGAAAACTCCCAATAGAGAAAGTAATTCATCAAAAATATGTGGATTGTTGTCCACGTTTTGCAAAATCATTTGGAGGTCAGATTGAATATGTGCAAAACTGACAATGCACACATTTACAATGAATTCCAACGCACCACAATCCCCAAAAAGAGTGAAAAGCAGAGACACAGATAAAACTGTGAATGCTTGTTTGCATACTGCATAAGCATGTTGGGTGGGTGGATGGATGTTCAGATAGATAGATGAATAGGTGTATGGAGAGATAGATGGATGTATGGATGGATGGATGGGTGACTGGCTGGAGAGATAGGTACTGTAGACAGATAAATCCAAAATTGTTCACATAGATTTTGTGGCATTTTGCAGCATTACCTGATTTGCATAATAAACCGGCCACTAAAACTCAGACAGTGCATGCAAATAAATGGCATTATCAGGGAGTACAATTCATTTTTATGCAAGTGCGCAGAGCCCACAGTAATGACATACAGTAGACAGGAATTGTTTCTCTCCAGTCTTTCCCAAGTTCTTTCGCTGAGTTCCCCGTTTTATTTTCCCGCTCTCTTCATCTTGTTACATCAGGACTTTAGGGCTCTTTCATTAATGTTTAAATCTACAACTCTCTATGAAGCCAGTTTTGATGAATTAAACAAGCTCTGCTTTTCTGCACACACATGCTCTCCTCTCAGCCTCTCTTTCATTCTCTCTCTGGCACTTTTGTTGTCTTTCTTTTGCACTGTCTCTCTCAATCTCCCATAATCCCTTGCATTTCTCCCATCTCGCCTCTGTTTCATTTCCTTGTCTATCGCTCTTCTTCTCTCTGTCCTTAATTCATCTGTTTATACGGTCTCATATGGAGGACCCAGACCGTGGAGAGTTTTGGCTCACATATGAAACAGCAGGCATGCTGTTGGGAGCCTTACAGGAGCCCAGATGTTTAGGAGGGTAGTTGACTATATGAAGACACTCTTTTTCTTTGATTAAACTTTGGAATGACTCCTATTCCCTCCTCTTTTAGAAATCCGCCTCAATCACAGCTTACGCACACAATCTGGAACAGCACACCAGGTGCTTGGAAAAATGGTATTGTGTATATAAGGTGTGAGAGAGAGAAGAGGGCCCACATCTGTTCACATCAACTGTCAGAAATAGACCGCATGCATTGTGTGTGCGATTACAAGCTTATTGTTGGTCTGTGAGAGTGTGTGTGTACCTGTCTTTGCACATGTGTGCGTGTACATCCCTAAAAATCCATCCTTTTCTGAGAAGATTGCTTGGATTATGTAGCATTGTGAGCACTTTAAATGCTTTAAATCAAGTTTCATTGGTGGCATGGCTTAAAGATCTGGACTGCTAACCAAAGGCATTTAGGTTCAAGTTAAGATCCCTAAACCTATTAATTTTGAGTAAGATGCAGAATAGTTTATATAATTTCAAAATCTTTTTGTTTTGCAGAATTGACTTTTATTTTGTGTATTATATTCCAATGCACATGCATTTAAAAGCACATGATTTTCATTGAATAACTAAATCTGAATTTAAACTAAATTTGATTGTTCTCTTTGCGCAACGTGTAATTACTGTAGATGTAAAAAAAAAAAAAAAGTAGCTTGGAAATTCAGCAAAAAAAAACAAAGATATTTGGAAAAACAAATTGCAATTTTTTAATCTCGGAGAAGAAAAGAGTCTAAAATCAAAGGAGAAAGAAAGAAAGAAAGAACTATACATCTAGGCTATTTCAGCCTGATCTCTTCAGCAAGTGTACTTATACACTTATAAAACAATATAAAAACAATATCTTAAACTAATTCTACACCTGCCAATTTAGTATTGTCAATGAGATATGAATAACCGATCAATTGCATGTGTCTGGCAGCCTTTCTCCAGACAGGTCTTGTAGAGGTCGGATACTGGTTAATGCAGAAGGCTGTTTTTTTCCCCTGCTGACAGATATATATTTCTTCATTTTTGGAGCGCAATCTGCCCCGTGTCCCAACACGTGTCTTTTTGTGAAACTCAGAATGCTGATCCATCAGGGATATTTGAAGACAGGGCCTTTGTTATGACGGATCTTAAACCAGCACACATATTGCTATGTACTTCATGCGATTATCCACCTTATCTTTTGCGTTTGTGCAATGTACAGTAGGCTTTTTTATTTTCATCATTTACTTATACTCATGTCAAATCTGTTTGCCTTTCTTTTTATTTAATCTGAAGCTGCTGTATTGCTTAAAGCTCTTTTCCATTCAAGTACAATCAATAGAAACTACAGTTTTCAAGCTTCAAACATTGTCAGAAGACATTAAAGTCAGTTCTGTCCAGTAAATTGGTGGATCCAGTTCACAAAACCAGCCTGAAAGCATCATTCATAAATCAAACTTAATAGGTTCTTGAATATCAGTGAGTAACAATTTAAATATCAGTTTTTAAATTATTATATTTTTAATTATTTAAAATATTACTCCCACAAAACATTTAACTTTGAAAGATGTCGAAAATCATGCATGAGTCATATATGCAGCTTATATGATTATTTTATGGTTCTTTGGCAGCTTGAAATCTACAGTCCCCATGCATGAAAAATGTGTTCCACAGGGGAAAAAAAAGTCTGAAATAGCAAAAGGTTGAGTAAATAAGACAGAATTAATTTATTTATTGGGGGTGAATTATTGTTTTAACTAGCATGGGATATTTTCTTTGCAATCTCATTTCCCTGTTAAACCAATGAGGGCAAATTCAGGCCCCTCTAAATTCATTGAAATCCATCTATGGAATATTAAAAAATACATGCTTGCTTTTATTTGTCCTACAGCAGCAGGGTCTTGGCAGCCTTGTGTTTTAAAATAAGCTGAGTAATGAATTATCAACATCAAACTATCGAGTGTCCTATAAAGCTCTTGATTGGAATTTATGATCTCATGTAAACTTTCCACGAGGTCGGAGTAAGGACAGTTGGGATATTTGATTTTTTTCTAATTATGTTTAAGTGCATTACACTCTAATGGATTCAACAAGTGCTGACTGAATGCCGTGGGCTTTTTGTGTTTCATATCATTTTTGCAACATTTGTTTATTGTAGGGATGCACAAATAAACCCTACATTTAACATTTCCTCGATGCAGTGCTATTTTGCACTTCGTTGCATTCTGGCTGTGATTTACAAAAGCTATGAAACTGTCCTAGCTTAACAAGTAGCAACACAACACGTGGCCTCTCTGAGGGACCGGTCCTTGTTCCCGCTGCTGCTGAGATTGCATATGCGGGTTGCTGTGCTCCGTACTAATTGCCCGCTCTTGTCATTTAATTGTGGTGTTTGAAGTGTTCTGATGTTTCAGGGCTGTGATGTGGACGAGTGTTCACAGGCCAGTGGGTTACACAGCAATTCACTCATTAATAACGGGACGGGGTGAGCGAACAGGGGCGGCCATGTTTTAATCATAGAGAAAGTAAAAGTTTGACTGTGTTCCCGTCAGCTGAGCCTGTTTGCTTGGGGGGAAATTTTTTGATCCTTTCTGTCAAATACACCCCCAGATCCCAATGCAACCAGAAAAAAAAAAAAAATAAGATTGCATACAAGTGGGTTTTGTATCCACTGCAGTAACAGTTAATGATGAAGGATATATTGAATTATTCAGAATACATGAACTATTTTGAATATATTATTTGATGTGTGTGTGTGTGTGTGATATCTAAAAATAATATTGAAATACTTCATATTTTATTCAAAGTGATTGAAATACTTAGTTTCTAACATTTATAGTCATTTGTATATATATGTGTGTGTGTGTGTGTGTGTGTGTGTGTGGCTCAGTGGTAGAGGATTGCGTTAGCAAAAGGTTGTGGGTTCACTTCCCAGGGAACGCATGTTAGGTAAAAAATGTTAGCCTAAATGCACTGTATGTTGCTTTGGATAAAAGCATCTGCTAAATGCATTAATTTAATTTTATATATGTATAAATATAAATTCCCCGGCGGGAATTGTGGGTGGGGGGTGTGCATGTACAGTTCTCTCTCCACCCTCAATGCCATGACTTACAGTAGGTGCCCTTGAGCATGGCCCCTAACTGCTCCCCGGGGGCCGCAACATAAATGGCTGCCCACTGCTCCGGGTGTGTGTTCACAGTGTGTGTGTGTGTTCACTGCTCTGTGTGTGTGCACTTCGGATGGGTTAAATGCAGAGCACGAATTCTGAGTATGGGTCACCATACTAGGCTGAATGTCACGTCACTTTTTTCACTTTCACTTTCAGGATGTACAACAGTTGAAAACATAGAATATAATATAACAGTTGATAACATAGAACAACATGGTGCAAAACAGACCAGACCATTTGTAGAAATACAAATGTAACATATCCATTAACTACTGATAAATAATATATAAAAACGTAAAATTCGTAAAATATATTAATAAATAAAAATTAAATAATTAAAAATAATAATAAATAAATGTAATTTATAATACATTAATACAAATAATGTCTATTTTTACATTATACTACTGTAACAATGTTTTTTTCTCATGATGAGAATATTAGAGCTTTTGTTCTCTTATTTCAAATTGAGTAGAAATAATGAAATTAGAGTCATTGTCATGAATTAGTTCAAAGTGGCTGTTTCAGTGAATCAATTCAAAAGTCTGATTCAGTAAATTGATTGCTTTATCGCTCAAAAATGTTGACAGAAGTGCCTGCAGTATTTGTTTAGAAGATCTCTATATATTTTGGAAAATACTGCTGTTTCTTACAATCATTTTGATTTGTACTAGTTCTGAATGAAAAACTTGCATGTCTTCTGATTAAAAAGAAAATTTAAGTTGAAATCATTTTAAAGAATAAGAAATATCATACTGTATTAATATACTGTATACTGTATAAATAATATTAAATTAATTAATATTTTTAAAAGATGACAAATAAAGTTATATAATATGCACTTCATCTTCTGCTTTATCTGTCTCTCTCCTGGTCCCTGAGAGGTAATTTTTAATTAAAGGTGTGTGTGTGTGTGTGTGTGTGTGTGGTTCTATACAGCACCAGGCATGCTCCCTCGGCCAGGGTTAGGCCATCAGTAATTACCTTGCTCATTAACGCAAAGGGGAAAGCAGGCAGGCCTGACTTCTCACACTTGGGCCCTCTGCGGATGCCGGGGCCAACGCTCTTGGGGTGGACTGAGTTAGGAGTTTGTTACGCAGTAGTCGTGCTAAGTAAAGAAGGTTAAAGGATCTTTTCCAGCCCTAGAGAGCACGAGGTAGGTGCCTGGAAAGGCGCAGCACACTATTATACTTGATTAGTTGGCTTTATCGAGATGCTTTATGAGAAATGATTGCTGTGACTCACAGAGGTCAACTCAAGTTGAGTGCTTGCCTAGCGTTTATCAGCACAAAGCACACAACGGCAAGAAACATGATTAGAAAGTACACTGAAAGTGCGTTTAGAAAGCTGTGAGCAAAGGTTGTTGTTTTCGCTAACCTATTTGAGCAAAACCTACCATTTCTTGTTTTGCAGTACAGGCCACCGAGGTCAGTTCAACATTTGAAAGTGTGAGCCGTAGAGGTCCAGGCACCTGAACAGCTTCAAGGCATGCACAGACAATTTAGAGACTCAACTGTCATTGAGGGGTCAGTGGAGATATGCCAGTAATAAATAGTTGAAACTTTTTTTCAACTATTTATAAAAATAAAAACATTTTTTCCTACAAAATATATAAACATGCGTTTTATAAATGTCAATTATAATCAAGATATGAAACATATAATTTCTATGCATGTAATATATATGAAGTAGCCTAATGATGAGGTTTTCACATAAAAATATATGATATAATACCATTCAAATGTTTGAATGGGTTTTTAAATTAAATTAAATTAAATGTATGCATTTAGCAGACGCTTTTATCCAAAGCGACTTACAGTGCATTCAGGCTATCAATTTTTACCTATCATTAATATTAAAATAAAAATTATGAAATAATATTACATATTGACTATTTTCTATTTGAATATATTTTGAAACACACTGTACTGTCTAAGCTGAATTTTCAGCATCATTACCAGTCCCGTCACATGATCCTTCAGAAATTATGCTTATATGCGGATTTGCTGCTCAAGAGACGTTTTTTTTTTTTTTATAATTCAAATAAAAATATTTTGAAACATTATAAACCTCTTTACTAGCTCTTTTGATTTGTTTGTTTGTTTGTTTTTGAAAAGCATTTTGCTAAATAAAGTATTAATTTATTTTCTTACTGACCCGTGAGTGAGTGAGTGGGTGAGTGAGTGACTGAGTGAGTGAGTGAGTGAGTGAGTGACTGAGTGAGTGAGTGAGTGTGGGTGTGTGCTATAACATTTATTTTAAATATTATATTGCAATTCTATATTATATTATTTTATATTTTATATTATTGTATAGATTTAATATTATATGCTTCAATTCTACAAATATTTTGCTTTACTTTTTAGTGTTAATTTGGTTAGGGACATTTGATGTTTAATGCCTCTAATGTGATCATACATGGCATGAAACATTTCTTGAACTGACTTTAAACCTCTTACCCCTTGGCCTGAAACAGCTGTGTGGTTTTATGTAAGTCTGTGTTTGTGTGGACGTGTGGACCAGCAGCCCGCTGTGTTTGTGGGCACCACACCATGTCAGACCCCATTTGGAGAGCAGAGGTCTGCATCTGGGTGAGCTTTTCCAGTCGTGAGCTACAGGCATCTGACAGCACCCCTGTCCTCTCCTCCCCTCCCCTCCCTGCTGATTTGATTAGACCACTGTCTCTCTGTGCCTGTAATTGCATTTGCCTGTTGCTGTGTGTTTAAGAATAGCCTCGGTCCCTGTAGCCCTCCCCTCCTGATTTCCCAGCTGCCTCGGGGAGCGCTCTGGATAACAAGTCGTCATGACAACCCCACTCACGTTGTGGAGCTCCGCTGCACTCACTGACTTTGCATTTTCTGCCCAGGGTGATTTTTTTAATATATAATTATTAAATAACTGAATTCATATAGCCTATAAATAAATGGAAGTTTTCAAATTTGTTAGTTCACCCAAAAATGATAATTAGGCTGCGTTTTACTCACCCCCGAGGCATCCTAGGTGTATATGACTTTTTTCTTTCAGACGAATCCAGTCGGAGTTATATTAAAAAATTTCTATGATCTTTCAAGATCCATCATTGCAGTCAGCAGGTGTTGCATTCCTTCAGTACAAAATAACTGAATGAAAAGCTCTCTTCCATAAAAAAAAATTCTCAAACAGCTCTGGGGGCTGAACAAAGGCCTCCTGTAGTGACCCGATGCGTTTTTGTAAGAAAAATATCCATATTCAAAACGTAAAAATCACTTGAATGTAGCTCGCGCCAACAGTTGTACAAGGAAGCTGCTTCGGGCTGATGACGTATGAGGTCAACATTGTGCATGCACCGGTGAGCCTCTCGAAAACCAACTTTTGCTTACAGAATCAAAAGAAGCAAAGTTTCCTTACTTTAGCAAAGCCTCCTCTTGGCTTATATCGAAATCCTCTGACATTCTTCTTTACAAATCCTCGTTTTGTACTTCTGATTAGTGACCGTTGTTTTGTTTTGATCTCTTCGCTGAGTTTCCGCATACGTCACCTCTGAGCAGCGCATATGCAAAGGCAAAGCTGTCCTCATATGTTATTCCCCTGGAACTGATTCCATTTTCAACAGTGAGCGCAAGCTAGATTAAAGTGGTTATTACATTTTGAATATGGATATTTTTCTTACAAAAGCGCATCAAGACGCTACAGGAGGCCTTTGTACACCCCACAGAGCCAGGTGAGACTCTTTTTATTTATGTAAGGACGCTTTTTATTTAACTTCTTTTGGACTGAAGCAATGCAACGCCCGCTGACTGCAATGAGAGAACTTCAAAGAGTTTTCAATATAACTCAGACTGGATTCGTCTGAAATAAGAAAGTCATATACACCCAGGATGCCTCAGGGGTGAGTAAAACACAATCTAATTAAAATTTTTGGGTGAACTAACCCTTTAAAGAAAGAAAATTGTGATTAAAGAAGAAATGTTTTATTATATATTTATATATATTTAATATTAAAACCCTAATCAAATAATTTTTTGACATTGATCTTTATTTGTACAGATAAGTGGATTGTTATTCAGGTTTTTTTTTAAATACACTGTGAAGAAACACTTGTGCTGCTTAATATTTTTGTATTTTTTAGGATTCTTTGATGAATTAAAGGTTCAAATGAACAGCATTTATTTGAAAAAAAAGTGTTTATCAATTTAAATATTTTTTGATCAATCTTACATATATTTGTACATTTTATATTTTAATACATTTGAGAATTATGAATTGTCAAAACTTTGTATACACAATCTGTTCACTTGTACCAAATAGTTCACATAATGAGAAATATACTAAAATAATTTGATTATTTGATTATATTTATTAATAACACATATCTATATCAATTAATATCCATAATTAGTATCTCTATTTAGTAATTATTAAATAATGTTTATGTATTTGTTTTTGATATATGTATATATATGTGCTAAGAATGATTTTTTTTTTTTACATTTTCCCAGAAATCATTTAGAGGGAAGAGCACAGCTAAAAAGAGTTCATTCCTCCTTTTTAAGGGTAGATTTTGTGTAGTGTGCCTTGCTAGAGAGAATTATATTTCTGCCTGCCTGTGTCTTCCCACAAATCTGCACATGTGACCCCATTGTTGTCACCCCTTCCATTACGTCATGCTTCTAAACAGCCTTATCATCTTTACGGCCGGTTCAAGGCCCGTCCTGCTGATGACATGTGACGTCCTGGTGTTTTATTTCAGAGCAGACAGCGGTGGCCCACTGCAGTGCATGTATGGCCTCTCCCAGCAGCTAACAACCACATCTCTGTGATCTTTTACAAGAGCCTGGCC
The DNA here is from genome assembly GCF_003368295.1 of Carassius auratus. Classification (NCBI taxonomy): domain Eukaryota; kingdom Metazoa; phylum Chordata; class Actinopteri; order Cypriniformes; family Cyprinidae; genus Carassius; species Carassius auratus. Next base: position 19,542,589 of record NC_039263.1, on the reverse strand, counting down.
CGGGATAAATCATTAAGTACGAGCTGTCTTCTAATCGCTAAATTACCCACCGAAGGCGGGCATTCACCGGAGCCCAGGCCCAGAAAGAACAGCTTTTCCCCTGCCAAACCATCACTAGCTGCTGTTAGATGCTTATAAATTGTAGTGAGTAGATGGTTCAAGGTTTTGATTTGGTCGTGACCCATGCTAATAAATCTATATGATATAAGCTGTGGAAAGCTCATGCAGACACAAGCCTTTTCTCTCCTGGAGTCTCACTGTAGTGTAATCGTCCCAAGAGTCTTTGCTGTAGTATATCGCATTGAGGATAGAGAAGAAAACTGGACAAAGATGGGGGAATCAGTAAATCAATACGTTTTGCACCGCTAAGCTGCATGAACACACGCACATGTGCACACACACTGAGAAACAGGAAAGAGTTGCACTTGCCAAAAGACATTTTATTGTTTTAGAGGGTGTGTGGGATTTTTCTCTCTTTCTATTACTGGTTTTGGATCATTAAGCTATTGATTTTTGTTTGGCCGTGTAAGTGGTTTGCCAGGTCCCTGCAGGGAGAGCCAGGCAGGACTTTTTCTGGTTGTGACAGACAGTCCAATCCTCCCCTGGGCCACACTGCACTCCAGGCCTGCAGAGAAAGAGAGGAACCTCAGAGAGAGAGAGAGAGAGAGAGAGAGAGAGAGATGGATCAGGGAGAAGTTGTTCAGGTTATGAAAAAGTTAGTGAGTCAGAAATCAATCAGCAAACAATGGCTGTGTTTTTTATTTGAGTTTGAGGTAAAGTTTCATGACCGCATAAAGTTGCATTCAGGTGGCATCCAGTTGTCATCGTAATTATTGTCATTTTGTATTTTAAAATAAAAATTACTAAAGCTTTGTCAAACCAACTCAATAATGAGTCAAACTTGAAATCTGGGCTGGATTCAGAATAGCATACTAACATACTACTCATACTATTTCTGCCCTTTAATAATGTAAGCATATGGCAGATTGTACAACTAGTGTGGTATTTCTAATACCGCTGCTAGAACCACTGCTATTTTTGTACGATTATGCATTGCATTAGACATAAAAGGTTATTTGGAGCACATTGCATTGTGGGAAATATTGGCAGGTATAGCTGCTAATATTCTATGCTTACTCACTGTATACTGCAGAAATAGTGAGATACATGTTATTATGGTGTTATGATGGAGTAGAATTCTGAATACATTGCATGCATGAGTTGGAACACCAAAAAAATTAGAAGAAAAAGAAAAGAAATTCAGTCAATAAAAAGTGATTTTACTTAAGATATTCTATGTACAGTTGTTTAAAAAAATGTAAAAATAAATAAACCGAAAACTTTCAAAATTTCCTACAATCTATTTACATTAAAATATTTTTAAAAAAATTTTTTTTCATTTTTACAATGTTCAATTTATTTTCCATAAAATGTAGGGGCAGAAATGTTCGTTTTGGTTTGTATTTATTTATTTTCTTAAAAATATTTTTATATGTATTTTTTATTTTATACTTTATACTAGATACTTTTATGTTTTATTTCATAGTTGCTATAAATGTAAGTGTATAAATGCATTTTTTATAACTTTTTTTCTGTATAAAAAAGAACATTTGCTTGAAATTATACAGCTAATATCATAAATCGATTTTGCTGGAAATCATCTGTATGGCACACGATGCAAAATATATAATTTTCAATACATTCTAACTGACGATTCCAAATAACTTTGGCTAATATGAGTCCATATTTCTTTTCATGTCAACAAAGATATTATAAACTGGTGCAGTAATTGATTGTATTCTTTCTTTCTTTTTTCTGGATGGTTGAATTGTTCCTATAACTATTCTTCCGTAATTTGATTGTGATAATTTATGTAAGAATGATTTACAAACAAATAACTTGAATCTGCTCTGTTCATGTTTCATGAATTGAGGTCTTTAGCCTGAATGATCTGAGCGTTTAGTCTGAGCAGACATCTTTGGGACCATGCAGTAGTCCATGGTATTTATTATTCATAAATTGTTTGGTACATTCAGTGCAAATTATTTTTATCATACCTCCAAGTACAGCGTCATGTCAAAACATAATTTTTAGACTTTTTGTTGCCAGGTCAACAGTCACAAGAAACAAATTTCTGGAACATTCTCCAATTTTCAAAGCCAGTGTAGTTTTGATTCTGCCTCTCTACACAACCTCGCTGCATTTTCAAGCACTAATGTTCTTTGTCCTGACAATAAAAACCAGCTCGTGAGATTTCTGCCCCGTCTCCATCCCCTAATGCGAGAGACTCTGTTTTGACCCAGGCCTTCATTAGAAATTCACAGACACAATTTGGTGAAATTAATAATGAAAGCGATGTCCCCGCTGCACGGGGCCGGGGCTGGTGGTCTTGGCTGCCCTCCCAACTCCACAGAGGGTGTCTACAAATGAAAGGGAGTAAATTAAGGAGAAAGAGGAGCTCCTGTGCTGCTCTTACGCCCTATAGGGAGAAGACACTATTTCATTTCTCTTCAAAGAGCGGAAATATGAAAGTGTTTCCTTTCTGCCATCACCATCCCTCTCTTTTTCTCTCTTTCTTGTTCTCTCACTCATCACCCCACCCTCTTAGAGGAGCATGTTTTAAATTATTAAAGATTTGAATCATTGTTCTAAAATGCTACAGACGGGCTGGCAGGGGGCACAGGGAGGTGCAGTTGGTGGAGGGAGGTCGTTTCGGGGGTTGGCAGGGGGTCTGTGGAAGCAGGAGCGATTATGTTTTAGAAAGTGCTTGAAGTGACTGCTGCTCTTTGCTGTCCTTGCCGCTCTGAGGGGTGAATGAGTTTTTTACTCCATACTTCTTGCATTAGATTATGTGTGTGTGTGTGTGTGTGTGTTTGTGTATGTGTGTGTGTGTGGAGTCTCTCATCTGGTCCTCATTGCAGCTTATTCACGCCAAGAACTGCCAAATTAAACAGAAAGCCTTTAGACCGTATAAAACAATGCATTTTCAACCAGAGGTTTGAGGCGGTTTTCTTTTGTTATTAATTAATACTTTTTTTTTCAGCAGGGACACATTAAATTGATCGAATGTAACAGTAATGACATTTATAATGTTACAAAATATTTCTGTTTTAAATCCGTTCTGCTGTTTTCAACTTTCTACAACTGTTTTCTGATCATGTGACACTGAAGACACAGAAATGATGCTGAAAGTTCTGATTTGCATCACAGGAATAAATAACATTTGTAAATATATTCAAATAGAAAGCAGTTATTTTAAATTGCAAAATTTCACAATACTGATGTCAAACACTGAATATGTAGCCTTGAATATACTTCTTTAAAGTTCAATTTTGTTCACTATTTTGTTTTGTGACGAAAATAAAATTTACAAGAATCACAGCTATAATCAAACTTCATAAAGTTATTTAGCTGAAAAATGATGGTATGTGATTACTATATATAATTTCAGCACATCCTTAATGATTATTTCTGCTAATTTGACAAAAGCTTTAACTAGCTTGATTACATTCTAATACGTGGACATTTCTTATTAATATAAATGTTGAAAACAGTTGTAATGCTTAATATTTTTGTGATACTTTTTTTTTCAGGACAGGATGAATAAAAAGTTAAAATGATCAGCATTTATTAAAAAAAATGTCTTTACTGATCATTTAATGCTTCTTTGGTGAATAAATCAACTAACAAAAAAAAAAATAATATAATTGTAAACGTTCAATGTTTTCTCCATTTTTGTGTTAAAGGCATCAAACGATCAGTGAATTACCTGTGGCTGAGACTAGTGTGTGACATAAATGATATATTTTAATTGCCTTTTCCAAAGCCCATAGAGCACATTACTAAGCAAACAATTGTCTCGTTCAGCCAACGGCCGGTTTATTGTTCCTGCTGGACCCGGAGAGACTTTTAGAGACTTTGGCACACTGTGTTTTAATGATATTGTCTGTAAATCAATACCTCACTTCATGCAAATTCCCAACTCCCACAGTTCCCTTGTCCCTGATTGCAGCTGAAACATTTCTGGTTCCTGGTTCTCCAGGGGATTTGAGTTCAATAGTCTGGTGCTGATTTGAAAAAGGTTTTAATCAATGCAGAGGATTAAATCGGGAATCTATCCGTTTCACTTCTCTTTTGGCAGGTCTTCCTGCTGTCACACTTAAAGCCTCAGAGTGTGTTGCCTTTGCTAGCGAGAATCCTCAGAGGTGCTAATAAGATTAGCTTCGCTAGGTGTACACACATGCAAACATCTGTGATCATGGGAAGAGGACGGATGTCGCAAACCCTCGGAGACTGAAGCAAAATAACCCAGCTGTGCTCACCACTCATCTTAGAGGGCTCTGCTGACCTCTAGTCACAGGAATGACAGCCATGTATATGTGTGTGTGTGTGTGTTTAGAGGAGCTGGTGGGTGCTTGGCTGATTCAGCCAGAGAAAGAGATAGCAAGTGAATTCATTGGAAAGCAATAGTCTAATAATGTACATGTGCATTTATTGAGTTTATTGTTAAGGAGCGGATGGGGGCACATCTGCACAAGAGTCTATTCTAATGAGTGCAGATGGAGTCTGCGATTCCGAGAGTGAGCATGTGACGTCAGTCGGCTGCCACACACACACATACACACACACGGCTGGTGCGATCTGTGTTTCCAGCCAGCATTTGCTATCCAATCTGTCACTTTTAAATAACTACTACAATATAATGAATTCTGTGATTTGTACCATTTATAAGTTTGATATTTATAAGTCCCTTATGCTCAAAAACGTTGCGTTTATTTGATAAAATAAAATACAGTATACAGTAATATTGTATGTTTTATTGTATATATTGTATTTAAAATGTAATATTCTTGTGATGGCGAAACAGAACTTCTGGCAGTCTTCAGTGTCAAATGATCCATAGAAATCAATCTAATATGCTGATTTGTTGCAACATCTCTAATTATTATCAGTACTGAAAACAGTTGTGCTGCTTAATATCTTTGTGGAAACCATGATACATTTTCTATGAGAAATAGAAAAAAATAAATAAATAAACAGAATTTCAAACTTTTGGACCATTGCACATGTCTTTACTGTAACATTTTGTTTTATGTGCATGTACCGTATTTTCTGGACTATAAGTCACACTTTTTTTCATAGTTTGGCTGGTCCTGCGACTTATAGCCAGGTGCGACTTATTTATCAAAATTAATTTGACCTGAACCGAGAGAAATGAACCAAGAGCATGATCTAAGCAGCATAGAGCGCCCTCTCGCGGCTGGAGACGGTAATATTTTCTCTTGGTTCATTTCTCTCGGTTCATGTCAAATTAATTTTGATAAATAAGTCGAGACGGTAATGTTTTCTCTTGGTTCTAAATAAATGCGACTTATAGTCCAGTGCGACTTATATATGTTTTTTTTTCCTCTTCATGACGTTTTTTGGACTGATGCGACTTATACTCAGGTGCGACTTATAGTTCGAAAAATACGGTATACTTTTTATATTGTACACTTATTTTTGTAGTTGATTCTTATTGGCCGATTCATTAAAATGATTCTGCTCATTTAAGTTATTTGTTCATGAATCATTAATTCTAGAAGTTTGCTTTTACGTGCAGCCAAAGAGGATGAAAAAAAAGAGAGATTTCTTTTCTGTTTGTTGTTTTGCTATTATTTCGTGATGCCCAAACTTTCTCTCTAATCATATTTAATTCAGCAAGCTCACAACTCAGCAATAATATAAGGCAAAAGTTCACTAAAGCACTAGCTTTTCTTGGCGCATTATGACAGTCGCAATAATGTCTGATTCAAATCATCATCCCAGTGAATGCTTTTGACATTTTATGATGTTGTTTTCATCTTTTTTAAAGTTTGCAAGTTTTAGTTGCTATTCATTTGAATAAAATGGAAAACATGTTCAAGTGTTCCACAGAAGATACAAAGTCATACAGGTTTGAAAACATGAATGTAAGACATAATTTTCCAATAAAGTGTGCTTTTAATCACATTATTAGGTGTCTGATGGTTATATTACCAAGTGCAAGACCTTCAAGGACAGATGATTGTGTATGTTCTGGAGGTTATCTGTGAGTGTGTGTGTGTGTGTGTGTGTGTGTGTGTGTGTTTTCATGTCTGGGCATGCCAGGATGTTGAAGGGGGCATGTTTTGTTGTTTTGTGTATTTGTTGGCTGGGGCGATCTTCTGTTCCAGCCTGTGTGTTTAACTCCATTTAAAACGTGGCAGTTCTTTGCTGTAATGATTGCTTACTGCTGTAAGAGCACTAAATAGTCCCTGAGGACTGGGTTTGCTGTGGCCTCTCTCTCGGAAAAAGGCTTATGCGTCACACGTGGTACAAGGAGAGAAGAGGTGGCTTCTGATAGCCTGACACCTTCCTACCCAAAACTGTCAACATCCATCACATTTGCAGTCATTTGTGCCACGATTCTTGCACTTTCCCATTCTTTTCCACACCTCTGCTTCACTTGTTTGACTTTTTTGAAACTGTGGAGAGAGAATACAAGGTCAGATGGATGCTTTCACCCCATCCCAACCTCTCAAATCCCTTTACAGCATGATTTGATGGGTCACATGGTCCACTTTTGACCCATTTATGTCTAATGGTAGAAGTGTGTAAGTTGTTGGTCGTAAGTGGTTAGAGTGGGCCAGGTCAGTTTCACTTAACCATGGCCATGGTCACAAAAACAAACCAGTGTCATGTTTGTTACTGTAATTTCTTTCAAAATTTTACTTTTGACCATTTGCCGTTATCCACAAAAATGCTATTTTTAAAATGAATTAATTTTTTTACATCATTGTATTTTATTTTATTGGCTGTTGCTATATTGCGAATTTTATTTTATTATTTACTCTTCAAGTGACCTCTAAATTACATATTTTATTTATTTTTACATTATTTTATTTTATTGTTTTTGCTACGTTGCATTTTTTTTTTTTTTTTTGCTTTTTAAATTACCTCTAAAATGCATAGTTTTTTATTTGATTTATTTTTACGTTATTATTTTTTTATTGACTGTCGCTACAATTGCATATTTTATTTTATTTACTATTTTAATTAATTTATTTACATTTTTATGTAATTTTTTTTTTCATTTTATTTTTGCTCTTTGAATGACCTCTACGTTGCATGTTTATTTGTTTTTACATTATTTTATTTTATTTTATTTATATTATATATTTTATTTCATTTCATTTCATTTTACATGATTCCAAATTTGCAAATGTAATAGAATTTTATTGCTTCTTGTATTCTGAGTTCCAAATTGTTTTTTTTATTATTAATCTATTTTTGTTTGTTTGTTAGAGGAAAGGAAATTGACAAGAGGGGAATTCAATTCAGAAACTTCGGGAACCGTATCCAAAGTTATCCAAACCGTATCCAAACTTTTGTTTCCCACACAATATGTCTGACCCAGTGAAACAAAATCTTTTTCCACTAGTCTATCTGTGCATTTGATTTCATATTGAAGAAGGTATAAAAGAGTCCAAAGAGCGCTTAGAAAGAGAGTGTGTAAAGCGGGACATCACAAGAGCCCTAATAGTATGAAGCGCATAAATAATATCTAGGCAATTACGCAAGTCCACTTAGAGCTTCACTTTTGTGTCTTGGTTGTGAGAGGAGAAAAAGAAAGGGAGAAATGCAAAAAGAGGAGGAGGACAGTCCCCAATTTGACAGCTTTTGGGCTTGTTTTTCATTTTTTATTCATTAGATAAGTAAAAGCAAATACAAGGAAGGCAAGGGGGTGTTGTGCGGTGATTTATGTTTACTTCTCGGAGAGAATGTAGGATTTATTTGCAACCAAGACGTTATGCTCCACACACCGCAAAGAGCGAGCAACGGAGAGGGAGAACGAGGAGGTGTAATTTAATAAAGAGGGACATATTCTTTCTTTTCTCTACGTTTGTCTTTTCCCCGTGTTGTCAAATAAATGTTCTCTTTTTATCGTCACTATCATAATGACCGGAGGCAGCTTATTGCAGCTGTTTATTGCTTTCATATGTGTAATTATGCAGTGATGGGAGAGAGAGTGTGTGTTTGTGATGTGTAATCTGCCTCTCTAATGGATTAGGCCCAACTTTAATGAGCTCATCACACACACACACACACACACACACATACTTGGATCAGAAGAGAGAGAAAGCGAGAGGTTGGGACTGGTACTAAAAAAAGTTTAACGTATATTTTGAACAGTTGCTCATCTATTGCTAATATGTCTTTTATTCACATACTGGTCAGTGAAAAATCTAAATAATTGATTTCCCGTTTAATTGTGCATTCTTAGGAGTGAAAAATAAATAAGCTTAACTTAAATGCTTCCTGCATGTTGAATGCAATGCTTAACTTTTTACTGGCTAATCTATATTGATGGCATCAGTAATACATTAGGTTAACGCCTGTAACATGGAAAACCAAGTGTTTCTAAGTCGAGTTTATATATTATCATGTCACAGGATACAAATCAAATAGCTATTATTCACTTTCAGACAGCCTCACAGGCAAAGGTGAAAGATCTCTCGTTTCAAATCCAGTTTCAGCTTTATTCCCATTAGAGCGTGTTTCACCTCAAGTTCCTGTTGCACTTTATAAATAGGCAAAATAAAACTCTATTACTTTACTGAGGAGTATAACGCTTATGTAACACAAGAACAAGAAACTTCTAGAAAAAAATTAATCCAAAATTAATTTACTTAAATACAACACATTCATAAATGTAAAAACAATATGAAAATAAAATTCAATGCCATTACTAACTGTCAAGATAATGTCCCTGGTTTTATTGTGCATGATTCATCAGTGCATGTAAAAAAAATAAATAATAATAACCTTTTCTGCTGATGAAACCAAGCCCTCATGAGGGAGGATAAATAATATTAAAAGAACAGTCTGCTCTCTCTCTCTCTCTCTCTATCCACAATGTAGATGAGTTTTTCTTCATCAGAATGGAAATTTAGTGTTACATCACTTGCTCACCAGTTGAGCCTCTGCAGTGAATGGGTGCCGTCAGAATGAGAGTCCAAACAGCTGATAAAAACCATAATAATCCACATGAATACAGTTCATCAGTTAATAGCATGTGAAGCAAACAGCTGCGTATAATAAATCCAGCATCAAGACGTTTTGAAACTGTTGCTTTCGCCTAAAATGAGATTTATTTCCTTAAAATTGCTTTACTCCAGATGTAAGTCATCTTTCTGAATCAGGAGATAAATATGCAGAGATCAAGCACTATTTATAAGTGAAAAGAATCCAAATGTATTTGTATTTGTTTCTTACAAATATGCAGCTTTTGTTTCACAAGATGTTAATTGTGGATTAATAAAGATAATGGTTAATTAATAAACGTTAATAATTGATGGACTGGAGACATGTGGATTATTGTGGTGTTTTTATCAGCTGTTTGGACTCTCATTCGGATGGCACCCATTTAGGATCCATTGGTTAGCAAGTGAAAATTTTTCCAAATATGTTCTGATGAAGAAACCAACTCATTAACATCTTACATGGCCTGAGGGTGAGTACATTCAAACTTTCGTTTTTAGGTGAACTGTTCCTTTAACCAGTAATGCCAGATTTCATGATCCAGTCAAATCCTGATGCATACATTATTTCCGAGGAAATATTCAGTGAAAAGTCATTTTATACAAATGAAATGAGTTGTGAATGCTGTTTTGTGTCAATTTTAATCGCATTCAGACTGAAAGGGGAAAAAAATGATGCAGATACTGACAAGAAATGCACTGAGAAACAGAGCTAAACAGATTAGAGAAAAAAATCCATGAATGTCAATATTTCACAGGCAGATGGCAGATTTGTGTCTTTATGGGTTCGATTAGCTGATGTCTTTCATTGCGTGACATTACATTTAAGTTCCTAGTAGTCGTTTCACAATAAAGTGCACAAATCACATTTCTGGCAAAAAAGAACAAAATTCTGCTTAATTAGCCAGGTGCTCCCGAATGCACCTGTTATGGCAGAGTTTCTGTGCAGATTCAAATCACACCAGGTCGGGTCCTGAAAGAGCACTTCCCTGTCCCCCTCGCTGGTAAAGTTGTCTCATTTTCATTTGACACAATTTATAGACATGCCTCCAAAGCCATGCGATATTTTACACTCCTGGATCATTAAATGAAACCCTTCGGAAGCTCTCGAGGTGCAAAGCACTTTTGCGGGAGGTGTAAAATGCGCAAGGTTTTTACGGGAGTCCCGGGCGCCGAGAGAGGAGGAGGACGGTGGCAGGGGTTTAAAGAGGCAGCCATCCATGTCGTTTGGGAAGGTTACAAGGAGCCACGGGACTCCGGCGCTTTAAAGACTTACCTCAGGACATGCTGCAGTGTGTGTGTGTGTGTGTGTGTGTGTGAGAGAGAGAGAGAGACGGAAGGAAAATGAGTGTGAGTTATAGGCACTGTGGTGGTTTAATAATTCAGTGAAAGCCAAATTTGAGCAAATGCCCCCGGTGCTCTGGGTGAAATAAGGCTATGCTGAATGGGAAGGAGGAACCTTAAAAAGCAGAAGCAGGAAGTAACATTTGAAGAGTGCCAAGTGGAAATTGGGCTCGAGTGGAGGTGGCTGGGTTGCTGTGTTGCTGTGTGTGTTCTCTCCAGATTACTTCCCTCATTGAAGATGTGTGACACACACTAATCATTTAAATAGTGCGTGTTAGGGAGTGTTAAAGCTGCACTTGTGTGCTATGTAAAGACAGGTTTGTTATATATATAATTGATTAATATATAATGTTTAATAGAGAAAAATGAAATATATTTATTTCTAAACAGTTATTTGTGGGTTTTAATTATTTTTTAATTATTTATAGTTTGTTGTTATTCTATAATTTTTATTATTCTATAATAGTTTTCTAATTTAACCATTAACCATGTATATTTCTGTATGATAATTTATGTAATATAATGTACTCTGTTTAATTTAAAGGATTGTATGTGTGTGTCTATCATAATTTGATTTTAAATGTCAACATTTCTCTAAATATCTCTATCACACATATATTTATATAATATCTAAAAACTAATACTATAGCATATATTTGTATACAGTAATTTTATATAACGTGTATTTATTTAATATAGGCCCAATGTAATAATGTAAATATATGAATAAATGTTAATGTATATGTGGTAATTACAGAATTACATAACAAAATGTCTTTATCATGGTCAAATGTAATTTAAATGTCTTGAAATTGTAAGTACATTTATTCACTTATATCCAAAGTGACTTCCCCCCAAAAATGAAGAGTTTGTTATTATTTACTCACTTTATTCACTCAATTTCAGAGCATTGGTGGTAGCCATTGACTTCTATAGTATTTTTTTCAATGCTATGGAAGTCAGTGGCTACCAGATACTGTTTGGTGACCCACATTCTTTTGTATTCAGCAGAAAAAATAAACTCATGCAAGTTTGAAATAACAATAAACAATACAATTTTGGGTGAACTATACCTTTAAGGTTATTTTAAGGTTTATATGATTTTCAGTGTGGTCTCATATTTTTGGACCCTAGTGTATTAAAAGCCTTGTCATTGTTAGAGAGCGCTGCTACTCTGCAGTGTACTCTCTGCTTGTCTGTCGGTCAGGAAAACACAAGACTGTAGATTTATAATTTATCTTTATGTTTTTATTTAGTATTTGTTTGCTGGCTCTCGTGTCTTGAATGACTCTCAATGCAATCTGTGCTCGGCACAACAAAGGCAGGGTAGCTCATCCTTCAAGAATTACCTCCTCCTCCACGAAACCTGAAAGAGCACGCTCATCCCTTTGTGGAGAAATGAAAGGAATATTATTGTTCCTACTGTGAGAATGCACTTTGAATTTTTTTTCTGCCTTAGTTTGTAGAAAGTTTGCTCCCTGCTCTTGCTACGTGACTGCAATTCAAAGCCTCACTGTAACAGTATTTTACAGACAGCCCAGCCGTTTGTATTTGAATATAAAGGCTGTGATATTTATCATACTTATTTTTCTCCGTGAGAGCGGAGGAAAAAGTGATAGATTATTCATTGCATGCTTTCCATTTATCAAAACAGAGCAAGAAAGGGTCACATACTGTAGGATATTTTACATGACTAAAGTCGGTTTTGCTATTTTGACAACGCTTACCAGTTACTTTGTAGGATCAGTTGCAAGCATCATAAACACTATAATTCTTTCATTTATTCACGCTTATGTTTTTCCAAACCTGACTTACTTTCTTCTGTGTAACACAAAAGAAGATATTTTGAAAATGACCTCCGTAGTGTTTACATAATGTAAACGTGCGTGGCTAGCGCTAAGCTAAATGCGCTAACCACAACATTACAGGTTCAGATGCAAAGACTTGGGCTTTCTGTATCATACAAAGAGCGTCTGTATTATTGTACGTGCATTTGTGTATCAGAAGCAGTGATATTATGCAGAACTGGACATGCAGGTGGTGTGTAACAGCTCATCGTGGTTTTCTGGAGTGCTTTAGAATGGGCTAACAGGAGGAAAAAAGAACCCCGTGGTGGAAGACACTCCCTCAGCGCGTACATTTCTGTGGCCGTTTAGCTCGGCTTGTGTGTGTGTGTGCCAGCATGCCAGAGAGTTACATCACCATAAGGCCGTGCCGTGCTGTGGCTCAGTGGCGGAGACATGGACGGCGGGGCCTGTACAGATGGAGACAGAAGGTTTCTGGTGAGGTGAGGGTGTGCCTGTGAGGTACAGAGACAGAAAGGTATGGTTTTGTGGTAACATATTTATAAAGAAGGGTAATTTTGTGGAATTATGCATGATTTTGTATGGATTTAAGTGGATTTGCACACTCATTTGTCCGTGTTCACGCGTACATGTGCAAGAGGCCATTTCTGCTTCTACTACTTCACTGTTCCTTTGTGTAAAAGGTTTTGCCCTCTCAGAATATGTGATGTGGAGCTCGGGAAGGCTAAAAATTGGCCTGCTCAATGCTGCCATCTAGAGGAAGCTGATGAAAGTCCTCTAGGGGCCTCTGAAATCATTGTTTGGAAGTAATGTGGAAGCCTGTGGCGCAACACAGTGACAAATGTCTCCAAATGCCACATTATGTTTCATTCAGCTCAGTTATATGACATGCCATCACGTTCGGTTTTAACGTGCGTACTGAGGGTGCACTAGATCTCATTCCACATGTACCTGACAGATTCACCCTGGGAATGCGAGCGCGTTTCATGCATGTCCTCCTCTCGGGATGCATAAAAGCTACGTGTGAGAAAAACACTCTCTAGATATTAATATATAAATAGTTCTAGAGAACTTATTTTGCTTATCATGGCAATGTATGTTTGTAAGTTTTTGTTTGTTTGTTTGTTTGTTTGTTTTACATTTTTTAAGAATATCAATGATTAAATATTTTAAGATCATACATATTAATAATATTTTAATAATATTTAATCCAAAAAAACTAAGCTATATATGAATATAGTAAGTTTAAGATTAATTTGAATTAACATATTTAAGATTTGTTATGTGTACAATAATTTCTGTAATAATAAGTAATAATTTTAATAATACAAATATAAACAATTTTAATAGAATAGGTTTATGATTCATTTTGAATTAATATATTTGATGGTTTTTTTATTCATAAAATAATTTTAATGACTACGAGTATTTAAAATCATCACATGAATAATATTTGAATAATGTTTAATAAAAAATCGGAAAAATATTTACGCTTTTTTTAGTGTATACAAGAATTTAAAAATCATCACATAATATTTTTAATAATATTTAGTAAAAATCTATAAACAATATTTTAATAGAAACAGCTTGATTAATTTTTAATTACATTTTTAGAGCATTTTAATAAAAATATATTCACTCAATATAAAATTAATAACACAATCATATTTTTAAAAGAACAGGTTTATGATTAATTTTTAATGAATTTAAGCTTATTTTTTATATTCTTTCATTTTTTTAGAATTTTGATAAACGCAGTGGCATGTAAAATTATATTTTTAATAGAATAAATTCAAAATTAATTTGTAATTAAACTCACAAGACACTTACTAGGAGATTTGTGTGAGTGTACACTAGGTTTGATTTCCATGTGTACCTGTCAGATTCACCCTGCAATGTAAGTGCATTTCATGCATGTCCCTCTGTCAGGATGCATAAAGGCCGTGAGTGTGTGAGAAATGCTCTTGTACGAGTGTGTCTCTCTCATGGGTGAGATTCTGGTTGGGGGAACACAATTAGCACACATAGCAGAGTCCATTTGTGCCATTGGGAGGGAAAAACATTAAAATGTATGTGAGTAGAGGCCTGCTGGAATACAGAGGGTGTGTGTGTGTGTGTGTGTGTGTGTGTGTGTGTGTGTGTGTGTGAGAGGCTGTGACCTTGCTCTGCTTCCCGATCTATGTCCAGATCTACCTCTCTTTATCCATCGCTTTCTCTCTCTCTCTTTTCACTATTCCCTCCGCCCTCGCTATCAGCAGCCATGGTAAAATAAATAATGCATCAAGACACATTAAAAACTTTAGCTGGACTTTACTGCCAATAAAATGTGGGGATGGAGAGAAATAAGGAGTGAGTGATCAGGTCTGAAAAAGAAGTGAACTTTATGAAGTGAGAAACCTCAGAGCTGTTGGTCTGGACCAGAGCCAGGACGCCACAGGTGTGCTGACCAGGTGCACTCTGGGTATTTTTCTGTCGTAAATGAGCCACTGTGAGTCCAGTAAAATATGCAGTTGGAAGATGACTTTAATAAACATAATTAGTGGTTTATTGGCATTGCAGGGTATTTAATTAGTTTATCGTCATTATGCATAAACAAGCATGAGCACAGAAATGCACACGCAAACTTTTATACTCTCGTTCAGTATTCAGTCATTTAAAGAAAATACTTTATTCAGCCAGGCCACATTAAATTGATTAGAAGTGTCAGTAAAGACATTTATGATCTTACAAAAGACTTTTATTTCTAATAAATGCTGTTCTTATAAACTTTCTATTAATCAAAGAATCCTAAAAAGAAAAAAAAGCATTACTCTTTTCCACAGAAATAGAGCAGCATTAATCTTTTCAACACTGATGATGAAACATGTTTCTTGAAAAGCAGTTAGACTGATATCTGAAGGATCATGTGACCCTGAAGCCTGGAGTAAAAATCCAAATAGAATTCAGCTTTGCATCACAGGAATAGATTACATTCTAAGATATATTCAAATAGAGAACTGTTCTTTTAAATTTTAATAATATCTAATATTTTTGTTGTATTTTTGATCAAACAAATTCAGATTTCAGGTGAGCATAAAATGCTTCTTATGAAAAAAAAAAATAACTGACCCCAAACTTTTTCAAAAGTTTTTAACAAAACATTATTTCATGAAGTATTAAACATTTAAACACCTGCAGCATTTTATTATTACCATTGTATTACTGTAACCAGTTGTTTAATATTTTAAGAGTTATTTTTCTGCTTGTTGTTACAGAATGTGGGAATTTAATCATGTAACTTTACAAATTTTTTTAACTTAGCAGATCAAAAATTTTGTCCAAATTGATTAAATTATGAGTGGAAAATACAAAAACAGGATTTACTATATTGTATTGAAAACTGCTGTAAATAATTTTAACTGCATTTTTATGTCACTTTCTGTTGAATAATGAAAACAACTTCTTGAAAAGAATCATAATGAAAACAGCGTAATATTTTCGTGACTCGCATCAATGATGAAAAACTCCTTAATCGAAAATAAAATTAGGATTTCTTAACTGAAAAATAATTCAATGTTGCAAAGACATAATGTACTTAAACTACAAATAAAAGAATTATCTGTGGTCACATGGCTAGGCAGAAATGTACCTTTTTTATTAAACCAAACAAATTGCAGTGTCATATAAATGGATATATATCTGGAGCCAAGGAACATTTGACTTGACTTGATTTGATTTGATAAATTTGACCATACGCTGCTGTTTTGCGTCCTCTGTTTTTGACTTTCTCCTCAAGGACTTTTTCTGTTTTGTGCGATGCAGACAGTGCGGGGGTCATACAAACATACCTGCTACGTCACAACTCATTTCCAGGAGTAACCTGCTGTGGAGAGCGATAGAGAAGTGGAGTTTGTGTCTTATTTGCGGGGGCAGTGCCCCGAGCGACTGTCTGTAAGGCCTATGCCAGGATCCGTTCCCCTCCTCTCGTCTCCTTCCTGCTGGCAGCGTGACAATTGGCATTATTAAAAATTGATTGCCGCAGACCGTTCTGTGGCTTACATGTATTATTGAGCCGGAGTCAGTCGGGAATCTGCCACGAGTGAAGGAAGCAGAACGAAACGCTTTTAGTGAGACCTCACACACTCGCAAACACACACACATAAACAGAGATGTATGTAAATGTGTAGCATGTTTTGACTTGCGTTTCTTTTAATAATGCTTTGTGTGTCTGAATTTTACTCTGTTGTGATGTACAACTGTAAATTAGTCATTCTAAGAAACATTTGCCTTTTCCTTTTTTTTCTTCTGCATTATCCGAGAAGACAAAAATATTTTTAAGTGTTAATAAATTGATGCACATAGCCTCAAGTTAATAATATGGTGATATATTCTGTGTTGTGGTGGAACATTTCACACCACAATTGCTGCAGCTCACCTGTTATGGTGATTGTATAAGGTTATGGCTTTCTATTTATTTAGGTAATCAAATGCTTTTTCTATAAATAGAATTCTGTTTGAGTGTTTCGTGTGCCAGGGGGGCTATGTTATGACAGAACGACAATTTATGAATATTAAATGAGATGAGAAGTTTCCAACTTTGAACTTGGCTCCTCAGAACTCAAATGATGTCACTTCCTCTTCATTATGTCATTTCAAATGAATTTTTTTTTCGAGGCAAATTATGGAGTGATGGAAAAATCTAAATTCATCGAGAGAATTATTCTTGCTGAAATCAATTTTTTTTTTTTTTTTCAAGCAATGTATATTTCATAGGCATTTTTTTTTTACATTTTGACTATGGGTATGTAAAATCACAAAATGAAACATATTTAAGCTTTTTTATTATTATTTATACAAGAATATGATAACTTGTCATGCAACAATCATCACATAAAATAATATTTTTAATATAAGTTTATCATTCAATTTGAATAATTTAAGTGATGATAATTTTTTTTTTGATGAATTGGGCATGTAAAAATAATTGATTATTTTTGAATAAACATATTTAAGCTTATTCTTTTTATTATAGTTTTTTAAAGAATTAAGGAAATAATATTTTAATAGAATAACCTTAATTCATTTTGAATTACGTACAGTGAACTTAATCTTTATTTTTTTATTAAAAAAATAAAATATATAAAAAATATATAAAATATATTTTTTATATAAATATATGAAAAAAACAATAACTGCATGACACGAAATAATGCTTTGCAAAGAATAATTTCATGATTTTGAATGAACACATTCAAGGTTTTTGTGGGCATTTCATCAGACATTATACTATCAGGCACAAATAGTACTGGAATGGACCGTATTGATACAAACTGTAAATGTGAACACTTCTCTTGAATAGTTTTTGTGCTCAATTACGAATCTAATGTCTTCTCTTGTCTTTTCCCCTCTTCTTTCTGTCTGTCCTGTCTTTTCCCCTCCCTCGTTCTTCTCTCTCTGTTGCACAGATGAACAGGCCAATCCAGGTGAAGCCAGCTGACAGTGAGAGCAGGGGAGGTAGATTTCCACTTCTCTTTTTTCTTCTTCCTTTCCTATTTCTCCCCCCACCTTCCTGTCACTCTAAATCAGTGTCACCATTACCGGTAGATGTCCCCTTCTTAAGTGTCATAGATAATGACGCACCTCGATGAGACCCGACAGTCATACAGGGCCCCAGAGGATCTTGGGCCGGCCCTCACATGCCTTACATAAGTTTGGGACACTCTTTTTGTCTGATTATTACCCTCCACTGATGTGCTGGGAGAGCTCAGTTTTGTATGGATGCTGTAGGAAAGAGTATAGTATAGTAGTTTTATAGTATTGTTGGTGTTTTATTTATGGCTTCTCAGTATTCAAATGTCACTTTTCATTATGTCATTTAAAATTAATTATTTTGAGGCAAATGGTGGTCTGACAGAGAAACACAAATTTACGGACAGAAACAATATTTATATTTATCAAAATTAAATGTTAATTTAAAGAAAACTATTTTTGATATACATTTAGTTATTTGTGACCCAGGACCACAAAACCAAGTCATTGGGGTTTATTTCTAGCAAAAGCCAAAAAATAGTGTATGAGACAAAATTATAGATTTTCTTTTATGCCAAAAATCATTAGGATATTAACTAAAGATCATGTTCCAGGAAGATATTTTGTAAATGTCCTACTGTAAATATATCCAAACTTAATTTTTGATTAGTGAAATGCATTGCTAAAAATTCATTTGGACAAATAAAAAAAATTTCAAATAGTTGTATCTGGGTTTGTGACTAGTTCTGTGGTTCAGGGTCACATTTGCATATTTTGACAATCTAGCAAAGCTAATTTCCTCCATTGGGATATACCATTAAAAAAATTATTGTATCTTTTTATATCAATTCTGACTTCTTCTTTTTTTCTCCACCGCTACATTAAAAAAATGTGAATGGTATCTCACTTTATTTTCTCTCACAAAAGCTTATAACCCACAATTTTGACTTTATTTCTAACAAATGTAATATCTTCTTTTAGAATTGTATAAACAGATTTAAAAAGATTGTGAGACAAAAAAAGTGTTTTTTAATATTTTATCCCATGGCTGAAACAAGCTTCCATAATTATCATTTTATTTTATTTTATTTTATTCAAGAATTTCAGTGACTGAGGATGTAAAAATCATCATATGAAATAATATTTTGAATAGAACGGCTATTGATAGAATAGATGTGTATATTTATGTATTTGTTTATTCATTATTTTCTTCATATCTGCTTATTGGTTCTAGGTAGCATTAAAATCACTGAGAAAAAAAATGAAGCCAGATGCTTTGAAGACCCAGAATATAGATGCTGGTTTTAGAGAAACATCAAAAGGTTCTCCAATGACTTCTTAAGAACTTAAAAAGTACCCATTATGATATCATAAGAACTTAAAAGACCTTTAAGTTCCTTAAAAATTTCTTCTATGACCTCATAACTTCAAAGGGTTTCCTGATTACATCATGTCTTAATAAGAACAAAAATATCTTAGGAAGTTCTCTTATGAGATAAAGGGGGGAAAAAAACTTTTTTCTTCTGTGACATCATAACAACATAAAAATGTCATATTAGCCTAAAATACTTATTTGTAAGTGTGTGTGTGTTCATGGGAGTGAGACTGACTTTGCATGTGTGTGTCTGTGTGTCACTAACAGACAAAGTGGAAGTATTTTGTTGAGAGAGAGAGCTCGTTTCTCCAGCGTTTTGGGTCAGATTTTCCAGATAACCAAGACTGATGGACCCCCAGAGAGAGCGAGACATACACATAAAAGAGTCTGTGTCTCCTTCACAGTCTCTCCCTTCATTTCATGCCATACGTTCCTTCCTCTAATTGAGAGTGTCTTCCTTTACTCACACTTGACAGATCAATTGTCTTCGTCGTGATGGACAGCTGAATTTATCCCCCTGTTAGCCCTGTAAAAACGCAATATATGTCCCTGCAAAGCCCTCTGATTCCTCTGGCAAAACCGAAGTGCCGTCCCCGACCGATCCATTCACTAGTCATTTAAAGTGAAACGCCAGGATGGAGAGAGAGATCTAAAGGTCAAAGTGGGAAAGACAAGGAAAGGAAGTGAGAGACACAAAGACAGAAAGAGACTTGAAGGAGAGTTAGAGAGAAGACGAGGAGGTGGGGGCTGGTCATAAGAGACAAATAAGGATGGATATCAGAGAGAATGAGAGGAAACAGTTGGAGACACGGGTTACAGACAACTAAATGAAAGACTTGTTGTTCTAAACAAAATAGCTTTTTCTGTCACGCTATTACCAGGAAATGTGCACAATGGGATCTACATGAAGGACATGTTTACAGATCAGTGACCCTTGCTGTCCCTGGAACAACAATCCTGTCAACCAATCAGAGGCCTTAACCAAACCCTGAAAAAAATCCTCAAGCCCTTAAATCAGACGACAACAGCTGGTTGATTGGAATGCTGATCCTGGAACAATGTCATGTCATTTTCAAGGTTCAAAATGATTTACGTATAAATTATTGGCAAGTTTTGTGAATCAGACTGCTGGATTTATTCATAGCCCAAAGGGAAGAAGGACTGAATTTGTTTTATTAAAAAAAAAATATATATATATATATATATATATATATATATATATATATATATATATATATATATATATATATATATATATATATATATATATATATATATATTAAATATTAATAATAATTCATGTCGTCTTCTTCACTCCCTTTCATTTGACATTTCTAATCAAAAATGTATTTTTGTTCATTATTATAGAATTTTAATTTATCCAAAAATGTGTACAATATTAATTTATTTAAAAAGTTGTATTATTTATGTTATATGATTACGCAAATTGACCTTAAATCATACAGCTTGTAGATCATTTGTCTTCACATTCATGTCCTCTCATTTTTTTATAAGCTACTACTAAATATTGTAGAAAAAAAATGGTATTGTAATTGTATCGTAGAAAGCCCTACACAGATAAACTTGAATTGAATAGAATTTTTACAAATGTAAATTATTTTTAAATCATTCAATTTGACACTTGTAAACAATTTTCACTCCATCTCATTTTGACATTTCTTACTGAGCCCAGCACATTCAAGAAATAAATAAATAAATTGTGCGCACAATTTACTAATTCGTTCTCTCGATTTATAAATAGTGTACACGAGTCAGTAAATCGAGGGAACGAATTAGTAAATCGTGCGGACGATTTATCCTACTTTTTTTCCCTGCATGCCATGTACGGAGCTCCATAATTTCTATTTGTAAAAAATGTAATTTGTTTGTTTGTTTGTTCATACTTTTGATTTGGCCTTTATTCAAATCAAATTCTGCTTGTAGTTCATGGGCCTCATTTATGAAACAGAAATATGTCACACAGAAACCATCCTTAATTTAATCGTACAATCATTTCTCAAATATGCGTACGTGTGATTCATAGAATGAACGTATAAAATTTACAGTTATATATATTTTATTTTTTAACTTTATGGTATTGATTTATCTTAAATCAAATGCAGTTTGTAGATCATTTGTCAGCACACTCACTCTTTGACTTGACATGCTGTTTGAATTTGAGCTGTTTTCGGTGGCATTCCTGTTACCTGCGTCGTGTGTGCGTGTCTCATCCTGCATACGAGCAGCGCACTTGTAAACATTCCCCACAGTGAGAGACCGGACTAGAGATTAGTCTTGTTGACTGGGCAAGGACACCCTGTCAGAGCGTGTTAGTGAGCGGCAGGCCTGGACAAACACATGAACACACATACTCATACACAGTAGTGCTCATTAATATCTCTCCTGCATCATCCATCATACACACACACATTATATATTACACATGCACAAGTTTACCTACGCAAACTGAGCTTCATTATCAAACAGAATGTTCAGTTGTTTAAAGCACGTTTCCCTATAATAATTTACGCACAATTGTTATGAGTAAGTCTTATATTTATAGTATAGTTTATTAAAAAACAATAGATATCCAGGGTATGTCACCATTTAGATGGTAAGATAAATGTGTGTGTGCATGTTTACACACTGTCATATCCAGTCCAATTCCCTTGGTGTCCTATAAATATGTGCCTTTTTTTTTTTTACTCCGTGCCTTGTCTTGAGTTTAAAACATGCCGCATTGACACTGCAATTACAGCCTAATAAAACCCTGAAACAATAGCGCTTTTGTTCCTCTCACGCTGATGTGTAATTCAATAATGTCTACATAATCTGATAAATAAACGCACAAACAATAAACAAGGACTCCTGAGGTGGCAGAATAGACTAGGCGAAAGGTTCTCCACAGATATCTCGCTCATAAACTCATTTCATTATACAGTAGCACCGACAGGCTTTTTTTCGTGCTTTTCTGGATTTAGACACAGATAATTGTATATTAGGTGGCTAAAAAGCATGAATGAATGTGTTTAAAGAGCTTCTGTTCATTTGAATTAGTTTGTTTGCACTGTAGCAATGGTGACTTTTAATTTTACGGTTCTCATCGACCGCATGCTTGTTTATTTTGAGCATTATTATCGGATTCAGTCGTCTTTAATAATAAAACACTCGTTTTTTGCAAATAGTAAGGAAAATGCAAACAGCATATAAAATATAGTAGACCGAGAAAAAAAGAGGCGGTGTGGATGAAATGAGCAGCAATAAAAGACAGCAGACAGATGTTGTTGTCCTGTGTACTAGTCTGTAACAACTTCTCTGTGTTTGTTTCAGAAGACAGAAAACTTTTCGTTGGCATGCTGAATAAGCAGCAATGTGAGGACGACGTGCGGCGCCTTTTTGAGTCCTTCGGGAGCATAGAGGAGTGCACCATCCTCAGAGGTCCTGATGGAAACAGCAAAGGTTATTGGCTTCAGTCTGTTTGTCTAAAATGATTGAAGTTTGCTGATTATACATAATATAATATATATTATAAAAAATAATTCATGGCTTCTTGTCCGAGGGGCCAGTTAGAGGGTCATCTTACCTGTGTTCTCTCAGCATTTTCTTTTTTTTTTTTACTTTTTTTCATTTTGCTGAAACTCAAAAAAATAAGATGTGGAGGCCTAGAAATGTCTATAAATGTCAAAGAGAGTGTTTTTGACAGTTTTTTCCCCTCTCTCTCTTCAGGTTGTGCGTTTGTGAAGTATTCCACTCATGCAGAAGCTCAGGCCGCTATTAGTGCTTTACACGGCAGCCAAACCATGCCTGTGAGTGCCAGCACATGTGATCATGCACTTTTGTATCATTAGCACAAAGGATCCTCATTTTGTGTGTGTGTGTGTGTGTGTGTTTCAGGGCGCTTCTTCCAGCCTGGTGGTGAAGTTTGCAGACACAGATAAGGAACGGACCATTCGACGCATGCAGCAGATGGCCGGTCAGATGGGCATCTTCAATCCGATGGCCCTGCAGTTTGGAGCGTACGGTGCCTATGCACAGGCAAGAGCTCTCTCACTCTCTCATTACGCACTATCCCCAACAAAACTGCACCGTCTCAGTGGAAAAATCTGTCGACTCTAAAGTCTTGATTATACACAGTGCTCCATGCATTATGTGATTATGTTGTCTTGGCATGGTATTATATGCGTATATTTGAAGTGGTGTGTGTGTGTGGGCCATCAGGTTCAGCAGCAGGCAGCACTGATGGCATCAGTGGGTCAGGGAGGATATCTCAGCCCTATGGCAGCTTTTGCTGCCGCACAGATGCAACACATGGCCACCATCAACGGCCTCCCAGGGGCTCCCATGACCCCAACATCAGGTGAGGAAACACACACACACATATGCAGACATTCCCAGACAGTAGGGGTTTCAGCTTTTAAGTCTTTTAATTATTCATGGCTATCATTTTTGCTCCCCCCACCACCCCATCTCATAGATGGTTTATAAGAACATGACCTATAAACCTTTTATTATTAATAATGAATTGCTTCATTATTTATTTTAATATTTATACTTCATTGTTAATTGTGTAGAAGCCTGTTAAAGAACCATGTTTGCACCTGTTATAGGTGTGTGTGTGTGTGTGTGTGTGTGTGTGTGTGTATATATATATATATATATATATATATATATATATATATATATATATATATATACATACACACATACACATACACACACACACACACACACAATAAGCATTTAATAGTTAATAAAATTAACATTGGTACCTACATTAGCTAAGAGTGATACACACACACACACACACACAATATGCATTTAATAGTTAATAAAATTAACATTGGTACCTACATTAGCTAAGAGTGATACTTAAAATACATTATTTTAAAATCAAAAGTTGTATCTTTCATTATTAAATAGAACTGAACTTACATGAATAACGAACATGTATATTTATTAATCATTAATGTTAATAATACGAATAAATACTGTAGTAAATGTATTGGTTATTTAGGGCATTAACAAATATTAACTAATGAGACCTTACTGTAGTGTTATTTTGTATTTATTTGTATTCATTTAATATATAATAAGAGAAATTAAAATGGTAATTGTAAGATGTAAATGTAAGTCGTTTTTTGTTTGTTTGTTTTTATTTAAAATGTAAATGTAAAATGCAAAAGCCAATTTAGAGAAAACTTTCAAATAAAAATATTTAAGGTTTGTTTACGCATTGCTTTTTACTAAAGAATGATGTTAATTTAGAATATAAAAAAAGGCCATCAAATCCAAATGGATTCCAATATTCCAAATATGCGCTCTTCTCCTTGGCCCCGCCCCCAGGTGGAAGCACACCCCCTGGCATCACGGCTCCCACGGTGACCAGCATTCCATCTCCAATTAGTGTCAACGGTTTCACAGGGCTGCCTCCTCCTCAGGCCAATGGCCAGGCCCCAGCGGAGGCCATGTTTACCAATGGAATCCATCCTTACCCAGGTACTTCACGCTCTCATTCACAGATACACAGCAGAAACATGGCAGATTTGAACCTTAAAATCTATCTAAAAACTTTATGGTTACTTTTTTAACAGTAATATACAGGACTAATAATATACACTTATAATAGACAGTAACATATGAATGTTGTCATCCTATTTTGACAATAAATGTCAGTATTTCTTGCAGTATAATCAAATGTTGTTTGTGCATAAAGCATTGTATATTGTGCACTATTTACTTGTGTGTTTAAGAATAGAAGTGATCTTCTACTTGAGTCAGCAGTCTTTTATTAAACACTAAAGCATGGGATTAAACATGTTTCCGTGTTTGGAAATGCCAGAGGTTGGCTGTTAGCTGTCACAGTGCGAGTCTGTGTGTGTTATCAAGTGGTTTTCACATCCAGTGCCACAAAGAAAAGCAAATGCCTGTATCCCAGTTTTGCAGGAAGTGGTGTTTAGGGAAGACTCGGAGAAGGGCGGCCTGGGCGTGGCACAGAGAAGTTGTTTTGGGGTTCAGGGAAGCTGCTTCCTGTCGTCTCTCTCAGAAGGTATAGAACTCCCTCAGACGTTAGTGTCGTGCAGTGTTGTTTTACTGTGTGTGTGTGTGTCTGTGTGTGTATGTTTATGTATACATTATATGGTAGACAGAGCGAGTGACGAGAAAGACGTGAGTAGTTTCTTTGTGTTTGTTTGGTGTCGTCAGCTTTGTAGAGTGATATCGTTGTTGTTGTAGTGTGGCTATAGTTATATGTGCATGCATTGTATTTGGCAGATGCTTTTATTTAAAGCTCAAGGGCAAGGGGTTATGCTCACACCTTCTGGAGTTCAATCCTATAGGCTTTTGTTTAGCAGCCCTGTACTTAACAGTGTCCATTAGGATACACAACAACCATCATTGAACCGAGTCAAGTCATGTTATACAATACAGATCGTGTCAAAGCTTCACAGTAAAAAAGGTGCTGTCGTTGCAGAATTGATCAGTTATGAGACAAATATTTGCTATAAGCAGCTCTACAGAAGACAATAGTGTTCAACTCAAGTCAGTTCAGTATTGATTCAGTTAAGTTCAATAACAGTTTCAGTTTGCAAAATGTCTAAATTGTATAGATTTATATGCTGGTCTACAGTAGGCAGTGTTGCCATTATTCGGCTCAGTTAAAATCTTCTTTGCATCCAACAAATAATTAACATTTATTTTTATTATATGTATATTAATACACACACACACACACACACACACACACACACACACACACACACACACATATATATATATATATATATATATATATATATATATATATATATATATATACTCCAATTTGCTACATTAGTTTTTTTCTTCACAGAGTTTTGGAAAAAAAAATTAAAATACAATCAAATCAATGTTAAGTCTTGCTTACATTGAAATGTACAAATAATTAATGCATGTTTTGTGTACTGTTTTTCACTAACTGAATCATGACATTTACATAGTTGTCATTTATATACACTAACATTACAATACATATATTAACATTATTGTTTACGGAATAGTATAACAATGTCTATATAACATTATAAATTATTTTAACATTTTAATTATATTATCTTAAAATTTGTGTTCAAAAATATCTGCCTAACAAGACCAACACTGTAACATTATATTAATATTAATACTGAAGTTCTCTAAAGTCATTTTCATGATCAATACCATTGATAACTAAAATGATGGCACTAATTACATTTAAAACAAAACGAGAGTTCAAGGTGTAATACAAGATATTTGAAAGCTGCATTGCTTTCAGTTCCTCAGGTAAGCAGTCTGATACATCATCCATGGCAATTCTATAACAAATATTAGGAAATATGACATCTGTGACCAAGTATTGCAGAAAGGCATTGTAATTTCCAGTGTAATTCACTGAAAATCTAGGCCACCTTCGTTTTCTCTTATGTGCATACAGGTTTGGAATAACATGAGGGTGAGTAAATTATGACAGGATGTTCATATTGGGCTGAATTCTCCCAGCATTTAAGTGAAATGTTCCTCAAATGAGCTCCAAACACCCAATCCTGAGTGTGGATGCTGCCGTGTTTATCGTGTTAGTGTTTTAGCAGCGTTAAGTGTGTATCGGTGTTTAGAACAGAGCGTTGCGGGCTGGGCCTGAATTGGCTTTATTACTGTGAAAGCTCTCAGCTGATTGATGTGCCGTGTAGAGCCATAGATCTATATTGTTCTCCGTACACTCTCCGGCTGTCTTTCCAACTCTCGGGCAGCGGGGAAGCTTGGCAGGGCCCAGTGCGAGCGCCACGGCTTAATTGTTTGGGGGTGAACGGTGAGGGGGAGGGAAGTGAGGTAAGCTCATTCCTGGCGCACAGCTCTGCCCGAACACACTCAAACGCACTCAGTGACCCTGGCTGTGTCTGTAATGCTCTCGTCTCTCTCTTTCCGCAGCTCAGAGTCCCACTGCAGCAGACCCCCTACAGCAGGCCTATGCCGGAGTCCAACAATATGCAGGTCTGTCACTCAAAAGGAGGCTGTTTGTCACTCTCCTGGTTCCGAGTTAATAAAAAGTGCATGTGCTGTGTCTACGTGTGCTGGAATAAGAGGTGTGAATTGTGTGTGTGTGTGTTATCTGACACATTGGCGCGTGTGTGTGTGTGTGTCTCAGCAGCCTTCCCCGCTGCATATGGACAGATCAGCCAGGCCTTTCCCCAGCCGCCTCCCATCATCCCTCAGCAACAGAGAGAAGGTGAGTCTGTCGCATCCAGATAGGTCACCTGTAAGAGTGAAGGATTCAGATCGGGCACTCTGTGTGACATTTTCCATAAATTGTCTTTTCATTGATGTCCTATAAAAATTTTGCTTTTATACATCGATTGTGCTGTATGCAGCAGTTACGCTGCCATTTAAAAGTTAATGGTTAGTAAGATTTAGAAAGGACGCTTTAAATTAATCAAAAGTGACAGTAAAGACATTTACAATGTTACAAAAGATTTCTGTTCTTTTGAACTTTTTATGCAATGTAAAAAAAAATATACATATATATATATATATATATATATATATATATATATATATATATATATATATATATATATATTCATACAAATATTCTTCAACTGTCTTCATTAATAATAGCATTGATAAGAATAATAAATGTTTCTTAAGCAGCAAATTGATAGAATGATTTCTGAAGGATACTGAAAACTGAAGTAATGGCTGCTGAAAATGCAGCTTTTCATCACAGGAATTAATTACATTTTTATAATTTATTCAAACAGACACCCGTTATTATACCCTTAAAATAAAAATAAACAGCTATTGATTACCACAGACAATTTTTTTTCGATCTGATAGTAAATACTGTAGACTCCAAATGAAAGCAGTGAAGAGTTCAACAAACCCTTTCAAGATTGACGGCCTGTCAGAGATCAACAGACATTAAGGAAATAACTTAGAATGATCCTTTAAATTAAATTTGGTGTTCTTGGTTTACTTTGTGAAACATTAAACGCAAGATTGTGGATTCGTCTCCCTCCAGTGGCTGCTATTGTAAACTATACTGAAAGATCACCAACAAACCAAACAATTTGATGCTCCGGATGAAAGTTACTGTACTCTTGCTTTACAAAAAAGATGACTGCTATGCAAATGTCAGAACCCCATGTGCATGATTAGTTAACGGGGAATGCAGATATAGAGAAA